>NC_040039.1:2690258-2774233 GCF_003713205.1 Coffea eugenioides
GATGCGTTGAAGGTTGCTATTTCTACTGGTCTCTGTCAGGAAAATTTGCAAAAGATAAAAGGGAAGTTTGTTTTTCCTTTTGAATTGCAGGAAGTTATTTTTGAATTGAATTCTCTTTGCCCAGAATTTTCCAATGTGTCTTACTTGGAATTACCTCTGTCTCATTCACAGCTTTTGCCATCTATTGTGCAAGCCCCGAAGGTGGAATTAAAGCAGTTACCGGATAATTTAAAGTATGCATTCTTGGGAGATGGAGATACACTCCCAGTAATAATTTCCAGTAAATTGACTGCTTTAGAGGAAGAAAAACTAATTCGGGTGTTGAAGGACCACAAGGAGGCAATAGGATGGACAGTGGCTGACATAAAAGGATTAAGTCCAGCCACTTGCATGCATCGCATCTTGTTAGAAGATGGTGCTAAGCCTTCGAGAGAGGCTCAACGGAGATTGAACCCACCAATGATGGAGGTAGTGAAGAAAGAAGTTTTAAAACTTCTTGACACAGGTATAATCTATCACATTTCGGATAGTAAGTGGGTAAGTCCTGTTCAAGTAGTTCCTAAAAAGACAGGAATTACTGTTATTGAAAATCCTAAAGGTGAGTTAGTGCCCACTCGAGTTCAAAATGGGTGGAGAGTTTGTACCGATTTTAGAAAATTAAATGCATTAACTCGTAAAGATCATTTTCCATTGCCTTTTATTGATCAGATGTTGGAAAGGTTGCAGGAAAATCTCATTATTGCTGTCTTGATGGTTTTTCAGGTTTTCTACAAATTCCAGTGGCGCCTGAAGATCAAGAGAAAACCACATTTACTTGCCCTTTTGGTACATTTGCCTATAGACGAATGCCTTTTGGTCTTTGTAATGCGCCTGCTACATTCCAAAGGTGTATGGTTAGTATATTTTCTGATTATGTGGAGAATATCATAGAAGTGTTTATGGATGATTTTACTGTCTATGGTAATTCTTTTGATGAATGTTTAACTAACCTCACAAAAATTCTTAAAAGGTGCATTGAGACTAATCTTGTTTTAAATTATGAGAAATGCCATTTTATGGTGGACCAAGGCATAATTTTAGGCCATGTGGTATCTGCAAAAGGAATTGAGGTAGATAAGGCTAAGGTAGAAATTATCAAATGTTTACCTTACCCTGCAAGTGTGCGGGAAGTTCGCTCTTTTCTTGGCCATGCAGGTTTTTATAGGCGTTTCATCAAAGATTTTTCAAAGATATCCCATCCTCTATGCAAATTACTTCAAAAAGATGTGGTATTTCATTTTGATGATAATTGCAAGAGTGCATTTGACACGCTCAAGGGATCATTGACTTCAGCACCAGTGGTTCGACCACCAAACTGGAGTCTTCCTTTCGAGATAATGTGTGATGCCAGCAATTTTGCTGTTGGTGCAGTACTTGGCCAGAAGGAGGGCAGAGCTTCTTATGTCATTTATTATGCCTCGAGGACCTTGGATGGTGCCCAGTGCAATTATTCGACTACGGAAAAGGAGCTTTTAGCTATTGTTTTTGCTTTAGAAAAATTCCGTTCTTATTTACTTGGCACTAAAGTCATTATTTATTCTGACCATGCAGCTTTGAAATATTTGCTCAACAAGAAAGAGGCCAAACCACGACTTATAAGGTGGATTCTCCTATTGCAAGAATTTAATTTGGAAATTAAAGACAAAAGGGGTGCCGAAAATATGGTTGCTGATCATCTCAGTCGTTTGATCAATAGTGAAGGACCTGCTCCCTTGAAGGATAATTTTCCAGATGAGCATCTTTTTGTAGTTCAAAAGACAACTCCCTGGTATGCTGATTTAGTGAATTATCTGGTTACTAGAACGCTACCTAATGATTTGTCTAGAGCTCAAAAGGAAAAAATTAAAAGTGATGTTAAATATTATGTGTGGGACGAACCATACTTGTGGAAATATTGTTCTGATCAAATTATTCGCAGGTGTGTGTCTACAGAAGAGGTTCCATCAATTTTATCTTTCTGTCACTCATATGCGTGTGGTGGACATTTTGGCCCTAAGCGAACTGCAAGAAAGGTTTTAGAGTGTGGTTTATTTTGGCCAACTTTGTTTAGTGATGCATACTTATTTTGTAAATCATGTGCAAATTGTCAAAAGACAGGTAATTTAAGCCATAGAGATCAAATGCCTCTTACTCCTATACTGGTTTGTGAAATTTTCGATATATGGGGTATAGATTTTATGGGTCCATTTCCTTCCTCTTTTGGTAATATGTATATATTACTTGCAGTTGATTATGTCTCAAAGTGGATAGAGGCTAAGGCAACTAGGACTGACAATGCTAAGGTTGTAGTTGATTTTATTAAATCTCATATTTTTGTCAGGTATGGCACGCCAAGAGCAATTATCAGTGACCGAGGGACACACTTCTGCAATCGAGTAATGGAAGCATTGTTGAAGAAATATGGCGTCACTCACCGGGTTTCTACGTCCTATCATCCGCAGACTAGTGGTCAAGCAGAAATCTCCAATAAAGAAATCAAGTCGATACTTGAAAAGACGGTGAATCCCAATAGAAAGGATTGGAGTTTGCGCTTAGATGATGCACTTTGGGCTTACCGTACAGCTTTTAAGACCCCCATAGGTATGTCTCCTTACCGATTAATTTTTGGCAAACCTTGTCATCTACCTGTGGAATTGGAACATAGGGCATATTGGGCAGTTAAAAATTATAATATGCGGATGGATGAATCTGGAGAACACAGGAAGTTGCAATTGCAAGAGTTGGAGGAAATCCGAAATGATGCATATGAGAGTTCTTGCATTTATAAGGAGAAGACAAAAGCATTTCATGATAAAGCAATTTCAAGGAAAATTTTTTGTATTGGTCAAAAAGTACTTCTTTTTCACTCTAGACTTAAACTTTTTCCTGGTAAATTGCGTTCTCGTTGGATTGGACCTTTTATTGTGACTAATGTGTTTCCTCATGGTGCAGTAGAAATTCAAAGTCTTCACACTGACAAGATTTTTAAGGTTAATGGTCATCGTCTCAAACCTTTTTATGAAGGATTTCAAGTTAATAATGTTGAGGAGGTGACCCTTGCAGTGCCTGAACTCTCTGATTGAAGCATTATTTTGTCTAGCCAAAGACTTTAAAGAAAGGCGCTTTTGGGAGGCAACCCAATTGTTCATTTTAATTGTTTGTTCAATTCCGTGTGGTAGTTTAGAGGTGTTCTCCTTGAATTCGACTAATTTTGGGTTTCAGTTTTCGTTTTTGCCGATTTATAGGTGCCCTTCAGTTTTGACGTGCCCGCGTGATGACGTGCAGGAAGCTCACAATGAGAATCGTCCGAAAGCCACAGTGAAACGCGACTAGAAAACGCGAGTTGAAGGCGCGTTTTCAATCGCGTTTTCACTCCTGCGAGATTTGTGCACAAAACGCGACTTATAAAACGCGAGTTGAAGGCGCGTTTTCAATCGCGTTTTCACTCCTGCGAGATTTGTGCACAAAACGCGACTTATAAAACGCGAGTTGAAGGCGCGTTTTCAATCGCGTTTTCATTCCTGCAAGATTTGTGAAGGAAACGCGACTTATAAAACGCGAGTTGAAGGCGCGTTTTCAATCGCGTTTTATGTGTCCCAACAAAGGCTTCAGAAACGCGATTTCAGCTCATTTCTTCCTCTCTTCTTAGTTTTCCAGGTTCAGACTTTGGAGGCTCGCATGGTCAACGTCGATGCCAATGTCGCCGGCATGGCACATGATTTGGCGCAGTCTCTGTTTCTTACAGGCTTTGCACCTCCGTTTCCACCTCGCCCTTCACTATGCCCCGATTTCAGGGAAGTGTGGTTGCTTTCCCTCTCACTTTTGCTTCACTTTTGCTTTTTATTTGTCACATTGAGGACAATGTAGGATTTAGGTGTGGGGGGAGCAGTTATGGTGCTAGTGTCTTTCATTCATTTTCTTTTTCTTCTTTTTAGTGATTAGCTCGTATGTGATGCCAAGTTTGATGTTGGATTGTTGCCTTTATTTCTGCTATTGCCAAGTTTTAATAATAAAAGGGTACCAAGTTAATGTGGTTGAATCCAAAAACATCTCTTTGGTGAATATCAATGATTGTTTTACTCTTATAATTTTTGGTTAACTTTCCTAGGCATAGGGAATGATTATTGGCATTTTCGTGTGAATTGGTCCGGTTATTAACTTTAGTTCTCCATGTTTGAAAATGAGGCTAGCTGATGCAAGTTTTCTTTTGGTTTTTGTGTTATATTGAGTTTTTGTGATTTTTAACTATGAATAAACTTGACTGTACTCCGCTATTAGTTACTACTGAGTAACCGGGGATCTGCACCTAAAAGTGTTGATTCTCGCGTCAAAAGGTAGTAACTTCTATGAGTACGTGGTCACGTGGCGATAGAAGCTGAGTAACCGGGCTCCTTCATCTGGCCAATGTTGGAGTTCGCGTCAAAAGGCTCAAATGGCTAGCGACTAAGTCTTTTGTTACTATTGAAAGAAAAAAAAAAGAGAGAAAAGTAGAAAAAATGTGAAAAAAAGTGAAGGTTGTGTTAGTGTGTAATAAAAGTCAGCTTGCCGAATTATGGATTTAATGTTGAGATTTTGGTTAATAGTTGGACCATTTGCTGATAACTGTTGTGTGTCATTCCTTTTTCTTAGATTAGTTAACCTGGAATTAGAGGCATTTGTGGTTTAGAAGCTAACCGGAGTGATGTTTCTTGGACTTGACCATTGATGCTTGAATATTATTTTTCTTGGTATCTTGGCAATTTGTTGGATAGAGCAATAGCCACTATCAAATATTGGTGTTTGTTTCTTGTTCTCATGCTTGAGGACAAGCATGGTTTAGGTGTGGGGGGAATTGATAGGGTGTTAATTGTTGGTATTTTAATTATTAATTTTCCCTTCTATCCCTGACAAATATTGTGTTAATTGCTGATATTTACTCATATTTGGTATCGGGACTTAATTTCAGGAATGAAGCAGAAAACTACCAAAAAGGAGGGACTTTATGGAGAATATGGAGACTTCTAAGGGCTTCAATCCTTAGGCCTTGGATTGGTGGGGACCACAAAGCTATAAGTCATTTGGGCTCTTAAAAGAAAGCAACGTAGAGAGACTTGGAAGAAGGAGTAATTTTGGAGACTTTGTCCACATGTGTGGGGACCACCGGAGATAGCTTTTAGTCATCTTACTTTTGGCTTTTTAAGGAGAGGACGTACAGAAGCAAGGGGGGACCTCTAGTTTAGCTTTTTAGTTTAGTTCTAGTTTCCTTTCTCTGGACTGGCCTCTGACACACGCCAGGTGTTCGACAATATTCCCCAACGGGAAAAACATCTTTTATTCCTTGCTTTCTAGTAAAAACGCAATGCCTTTGCAATCCAGTACTTTTGGCTGCAATTCAACTATGAGGAGTGGCTAATTTCTTCATCTAGTCAGAGGTTAAATCGAAGCTTTGGTTCGACAAAACTGTGAGATCGAATTGATTTCCCTACGTTCTTTAATTTGCAAGTGTTTATATATTTCCTGTTCACTTATGCATATGATTATTTCTTGCAATTAAATACTTGATCACTGTTTAATTGTGTGAGTAATTAACAGCCATCTAAGAGTGCTCAATCCGTAATTGTTGGGTAATTTTAGTGCATGTGGCAAGTGATATGATTCAATTGTAGTAGAAACTTTTGAGTCGTTGTTGCGGAAATATATGATATAGCCTAAATAAACCGATCGTGTGTGTTTGTTGGTTATAATTGGTGGCCAGTCTAATGATTAATGCTGTCAATAGGTTAAATCCTAAGAGCGTGTTTAGGACTGCTTAATTGGCTAGGGCAATAACTACAGAGCTTGTTGTGGTTATCGAATCAGTAAGGTTAGGCAGGTTGTCAGAGCTTGTTGACAACCATAACCAGTTTATTTGTAAATGAAAGATTTTATCTCTGCATCTGTGATCAGTGATTCGAACCATAAGTGGAGATTATACCTTTGACTAGAGATTTTCCTTCCGTCAATTTACTTTATATTTTTAATTTGAGCAATTAAATTAGACAGTTCCATATCAACTTCCCCCATTTTTATTTAATGTTACATTCATTCAAAATAAATTCCCAAGTCCCTGTGGATTCGACCCTGCTCGCTGCTATATTCGAATTTTGTCTTTCACGTAATTAATACACTTTGGTATATCGGATCAAGCAAACTCTGGCACCAGGGTGAAGCTAGTAACCCATTGCACAGCCTAAGTCCCTGCTCCAGTACCATAGTGGACTTAATTCGTGACTTAAGAGTAGGAATTTTATTTTTGCTGGTTTGACACCCAACACTCCGTATGGTTAATAATATGCCTAGATTGTTGTTTCCTTTTGAAGAGCTTAGTATGGATTCATATTTATTTAATGGATAAATAAAAGACGATGTTTACAATATTAGGGAAGCATTTACAACACCAAATATTTAAAACATGATTTTGAGGTCCAGATATGGCTATTCTCTGGTAACGTGATGGGGAGAGCGGCGGGGGGGGACACTAATCCATGGGTTAGTTAATGCTTCATGGTGTTGTTTGTAATGGAACATAATCTATGGTTTTAAGCAGTTGACCATTAGCCTTATAATTTGGATATTCGTACGATTATAAAATCTCATAATTCCAAGCAAAAATATATAAAGATTTATGATTTTACGTTTGTTGTTTAAGTCTGTCATCCGTGGCTTTATTGCTTATATGTTTAATTTGAATGTTACCTTAATTTAGTATTTTATAGTGATATTGTGAACTGAGTTTGTTTGAATTATCGAAAGTTATGTTTCTTGTGCTATGATTTTCTTGCTCCACAACAGTAATTTTTTCTGTTATTAGCAATTTTTCTGTATTTGTTAGTTTATATGTTGTAATTTTTGAAGTATTATTGTATCTCTTATGTTTTAGCAATTGGATCGGAATTGTAGATGACTCCCTTTGAACCGTTTGATCCGGACGGTTGAACCTGTGACCCGCTAACCTCGGCAGGTTTTAAAATTTTTTTTGAAATTACCTTTTTACTCAATTTTTTAATTTGATCGGCCACACTAGCATGGGTATTGTCATCTTTCAGAATACATTCTTAGCCCCCTTAAGAAGCCTCCTTACTAGTTTCTACCATAAAAATTTGACATCTATAGCAACTCATGTGATCTCATTAACCCAATTCTACCCAGAAACATATTTAGCTATTTCTTCTTAATATGACGCTATTCTTTCTGAACACAACTTGCGTCACAACCAATTACATCATCATTACAATACTTCACGTAGCAGCAAACTTCTACTAACCCTAAAATTTTTTTTTATTTCACTAATGTATTGTAGTTTGTTAAAGAATCTCCAAAGAAGGATAACAAGTAGCATGACCAATTTCGAGGTATTATGAAAAATTTAAAACAATCACATACTCTTATTTTATTTATGTGCCCATTTTCATGTCTATGGAATTTATAAAATATATAGAATGTTTTTGTCATTTTAGTAGTTTGTAAACATCAATGGATAATATAATCAAATTGATATCCTTTTGCCACTTATTTATTCTAGTGTTACAAGAGCAATTTTTTCATTTGAATTTTTTTCTTAAGATTCCTATATATTGCCATTTTAGGTCAATTCAATTGATTTATATCCTTGGTAAGTTGTCATTTTTATAATTTGCAATCTTTTTGACAGCTAAATTTAAGTTGTTAATCTAATTGACAAAGTTGTTTGCTACTGTATTGTATTGAAATACACTGATTGGGTTTGGTAACATCTGACAAGAGGGAAGGTAACATTCGACAAGAGGGAATAGCTACATAGGTTTCTGGGTAGGATTGGGTTAGTAAGATCACGTTGAGCCGTTATAGATGTCAAATTTTTAGGGTGAGACCTGGTAAGGAGGCTTTTTAAGGGGGTTGAGGATTTGTTCCGCTTGAAAGAAACATAATCGATATGACACTAGAAATTGTAGCAGTGGCAACTAGTAGTCTAACACTGCTACAATTGGGATTAGTGGCTTCTACAATTATTAATAATAATTGTACCTTGCAATATAAATACTAATTCAATAAATGTAGATATTAAAACAACAAAGGTAGAAACTAATACAATAATATAGAAATAAAACAAATTTTAAGGGGAGGGAAAATTTGATATGTTTTTGACTTATTGTATTAGTGTCTATATTTATCATTTTAGTATATACATTTATTATCATATTGTCTATATTGCACTGTGCAATTGTCCCGGGTAATTGCAGAGTCGGTATAAATTACTGTCTCTTACAAGTTGGAACTTAGACATGACATAGGTTTAAGGACATCCTGTCATTGCTATTGCTAGAAAATGCTAGACAGTGTGCTTTTAAGTTACAAACTCAATAACAAAAGGCTGCATGACATGGACATAGAATTCCACTGCAAATTTAATTTCAGTTATATTTATTAATAACTATACATTGAAACAACAATCAGAGTGGCACAACAGAAGCGTGGTTGGCCCATAACCCACAGGTCCCAGGATCATAGTAGCGCAGTAGAAGTGTGGTTGGCCCATAACCCACAGGTCCCAGGATCAGAGTGGCGTAGCAAAAGCGTGGTTGGCCCATAACCCATAGGTCCCAAGATCGAAACCGGTCTCTTATTTATTAGAGTTGCTTCTACCCACAAATTTTTTTTTTAAGAAAAGATAAAAAGAAAGCTACGAGCAGGAATGTATTCTCTAATGATATCTCTATAAAAATTATCACTAGGAAACTGTATCATCAATTTACCTCTCAAGTTGCATCTTCTTGACAATGATGCCCATCCTGACTCAAACTTAGTATTCTTTGATGCTAAGTCATCCTTTTCTTCATATGTCAAAGGACTCAAAACTAATACATAATGTGGAGTATGTGACACTTGGCTTACCAAGCAACACATGCTGCCCTTGCAGGATCTTGTGGGTTTTACAGGTACATGTATTTTTAGCAACTACAATGCATGCATTATCATTTGCTATAACATATTTAACGTACAAAAAGTTGTACAAATAAAAGTGGAAAACATGAAATTGAGAAACTTTTACTCGAATAGCTTGTTATACATACTTGACAAAAGATTGCGTATCAAAACATACTCAATCAAGTTATTTACTAATACAACGGATCATGTTATAGATGGATCCAGGATTGTTTTAGTTTTTGGGGAGAGGGAGGGCGGTGGATTATTGAACATATTATGGGTAAAAAAAATTAGAGCAAATGATGAAATTTGGTGGAGGTCAATTCTTTAAACTGCAGTCATAAAGTTTGGAGATAGTTTCTAAGTAAAAGCACATTAATGGAGTAGTGTTTACCCCACGTTTTGCCTCTTTTGCAGGTTTTCTCCTTTCTGGTCGGTCTTCAATTTTGCTATGTTTTTGGTCCAACTTCCACTGATATTTTCTAGATGATAGTGGCTGAAATAGCTCGTTTGTAAAACATGAAATTGTAACCCTTTGAGTTAGCTTTCCAAGGCTTTAATAATTATATGATTTGGAGCTCTGTAAACTGATAAATGACCAAAATACCTTTGACTAGTCATTCCCCTATTTCAGCTTTTGACAAAAGAAATGGCCGAATGTATTTTGACATTTTGACTAAGAAACTCATGAAATGGATTTTGATATCTTCATAAGAAACGTAAAGTTATGTGTCAGCTTCAAAATGGCTCAAGAATTACCTCAATCCGATACTTGTAATTCAAGATATAGTCAAAATGCCAACAAGTGTCAAAGCTATCAAAATCCCCTTCTTTTATACTAAGTTGCATTTCCTCTTTTGAGTAGTTGGCGCTTCATATTCTCTTTAAATCATTTCAAATCATCAACAATCATCCAATTATCTTCTCAATTTATTCCATTTGATGATTGAATCATTGAAACCTGCAAAAATATGAAGTTTTCACTACTTTAACCCATAGAAATGCAGTATTTCTCACTTTGAATTGTAAAATGTAAACTTCACTAGAAACCTAGTTAATTAGCTATAAAAGTGAATAAAACATACCAAAACTAAATAATAAAACACACTTAAATTGCTTAAAATACAAACTTATCAAATTTTCCAATACTTGAACTATTGCTTGTCCTCTAGCAATTAAGAATTACAGACCAACAATGAGCCAAAAATTTGAAATTAAACATATGTGAACAATTCAAATTTATTTTCTCAAAACAGCATAAATAACCATTATGTAATCATTCAATTAATCTCAAGTACTCATAATATCAAGTAAAGCAGAGCCAATTATGCCACAATTGTAACTAATTCAATTCAATTCCTCATCTTTCCCAATTTTACAAGCAAGTAATCCCTATGGTCAATAAAAATGCTTTCTAAACCCATGATCATTTATTTTTTCAAACTTAAGGGGGATTTATTCATATAATATATCTTAATGTTTACTCAAGTTGTGAAAGTACCTTTTGATGCGAAGATCGACATTTTAGATAAAGATCACCGGTTACTCAACACTTCATATTTTCAAGTTGCTTTATATACTTTTAATTTAAGTACCGTTTTATGCGAAAGTCTATATTTTTAGATGAAAACTCTCGATTACTAAGTATAAGAATCATTGGAGTAGAACAACGTTTATTCTCTTTTTTCCCTTCTTTTCTCTTTTTTTTTTGATAGATAAAGATAATCATTATTCTCACAAAAGAATAATCATGAGAAGAGTACTATAATTATTGACCACATTTATCACTTAACTATGTAAGATTAAGTAAAGAGAAGAAATTTCATCAAACATGCAAAATTTAGGCATAATTTCTCCACTTTTTAAGATAAAATTTCCTAAATAGGTAAAAATCCTAATCGCATAATAGAAATTTCCAAGTCAAATGAGAAATGAAGGTTTCAAGTCACATATATTTATCTTAAAAGTAGAAAGAATTTGAATTACTAATGGTATGAAACTTGTTGCTCTAGGATAAAATTGAAAAAATTTGAAACATTTTAGGGCAATTTTGTAATTTTGGACAAGATTTTGAAAAAATTTTAGCGAAATTTTCCCTTATAAATGGATGAAACTCTTTGCCAACAAACCCAATTTTGAAAAATTTCTAAGCACAATAACATTTCCAAGCACAAGTCCAATATTTTCAACCAAAAAATCAATCACATATAATGCAGGTAATCTCACTTCTCTCTCTCACATTTAAAATACACATTGTTCTCAATGTGTAAAAAGGAAAACTAAGATAAAAAAGGAATATTCTCCTATTGATGTGATTGAAGTACGCAACTATGAAGTTCCACAATCCATCATGAAGTTTATGATCCATTTGCCACAATTTTACAAAAGAAAACTTCATGAGTTCTATTTGTAACCATTAGTAATAGAAACTTAAGAAGTGAAAATGATAAACAAACTACTATGGTTCAAGAAATGGAAAGGTAATAACAAAGGCATTAATAAACATAAAACAGTGATCCGTAACTCTACGCCTTTGTCTTGGTAATGTACCCATAGAAAATTGACAAGAAATTTCTCAAAATACAATGAAACACTTCATACATTTTGTCCTTTCACCTTCAATACCTTGCTTTTCAATTATAATGCATACATCCTCCTCTAGATATTTATAGGATAACCATATCATAACCATTAGGAGCAAAGTCAAAACATAGATAATATACTATGCACATATGCAATTTCAACTCCTAAAATTTTATACAAATTGCTAAATTCTTCACGTATTCAAAATTCATCATCCAATCATGCTCTATATAAAGATTAAATAATAATGAGTTCATTATAACACCATAACAATGCATCATTTCAAAACTAGTATAGACTAGCCTTTCCAATGCTCATGAATTCAAATTCTCAAAATATCACCATATAATGATTGTATGCATGTAAACTTTACAAACAAGTTACATTTTGGCTAATTGAATCATCCAATTATGCTTAGTAACCTCTCTAGACCAATTACCTCATTGATCATAATTATCATAATATAGGAATGTGCATAAAATTAAACATCACAAAGATCATCACATTCTCACATTTGATCATATAAACATGCTTAGAGATGGTAAATAAGCATAATGGAACTCCTAAGTATAAGCAAACATCATCAATTCATTATTTAAAAATTCTTAAGAAATTAAAGAAATGAGAAACTTCAATCTACCAAGCTATGTTTAAAAAATTACCTCAAATTGGTAGAGTGATGTTTGGTGATGCAAATGATGCAAAAAGCCCTATGAAAATCATCCAAATTGATTACCAATTGAAGGAATTAGAAACTATGAATCCTAGCATTCAATCTCTTAAAAACTGATTTTGAGATGTTTTATGAGAATTTCAATCAATTAAAAAGGCTCTATGAAGGTCAAAAGGTAGTGGATGATGATTTCATGCAACAAAATGGTGTATAAGAGAAGATTTGTGTGACAGCCCCATCTCCCCCTAAGGCGAACCAAAGGGCTCGGCGGACCGCCTGCCCAACTCTCGCCGGGACTCACTACAGTTCTCAAATAAAATACATCACTCACATCCAATAACATAGGGTACAACCTCAAGAATAAACGAAATAACATTTTTCAAACTTAGAACGAGATAAGATACATTACAAATCTCAAGTAAGGGTATCATTCCCCGAATAAGACAAAAGTCCTCAGTTCTCAAATAATTACATCAAATAATTATCAAGTGAATCGAATTCAAATTATATATGAGATATCCCTTCAGGCACTAATAACTCAATACAAGCGCTTTCTTTGGCCTCGAGCCCTGTGGGAAAAAATTATTTTTCGGGGTCACTAATTAAGCCTCAGAACTTCCACTTCCAAACCTGTTAAGGAAAACAAATTGGGGTGAGCTAACGCTCAGTGAGGCCAAGGGAAAAACATGCAAGCATGCGAGCAAAGACACAATATGAAGCAATAACTCAAGTAACAAGTAACTGCGAAACATTAAGCAAGTAGGGAATTTGATCACAATAAAAGGATACGGGAGCTCTCAGGAGCTAATCCACGCGCGATCCAAGCTCAGGTAGTTGACCCTCCATCAACTTTCACAGTTATCCATGTAGAACTCCACTTACTACCTCCAGCCACCATGACACCCTCTTGGATCCGTAACCAAACAAGCATGCAGGTGGTATCACTTAACAAGTATACCTAGCAAGACCCCTTATTTGGATCAAGCAATAACACTTCCCAAGGTTCACCAAGTTTCTCGACCAAGCCCTTGCCGGTTCGAGTTACAAGGCTAGCCAATGGGTTGGGGAGTCCCCCCCATTCACTTTTAGGTCGATGAGACAAAGCTCCAATCGACAAGATTTGGTCATAGCATTGAGACGGGATGAGCGGTACCTCCTACCCTAAAAAGGCATGATACATTCTGCCGCTCAATGCTCACGAAAAACACTTTCATTTGCATTCACATGTAACACGTATCACTTATCAAGCAAGCAATTTCATGAAAGAGAGGACAAGGGCGATAAAGTACGCCCTAGCCTCATTAACTAGCAAGTACAAGAATCATTTCATTTAAATACTTCACATGCACTTGATACTCACCAAGTATCAAAAGTCAAAGTTTGAGAAATTAGCTCTAAGACGCTTCGCCGGGAGTTCCCTCGAAGTCCTCTTGAGATCCTGAAAGTATGCAATAATGCATTGTATCTCAAATTCCAGGCCATACAGTATTCGTGTAAAGAAAAGAAATAGTCAATTTTGACTCCAACATTCAAGTTTCCAAAGTATTTCAGTTCATAAGAAACCGACTTTCAAATGAGATCTCAAGTGATAGGTGAACTCAAGTTCACCATGAAAATAGGTTTGAAATGCTCCAAGAGTTCTAAAAATGTAACCTAGGCCCTTAAAAGAACATTTAGGTCCAAATTGGAAATTTTCACTTTTCGAGTCATTCTTGGAAATATCAGTCCGGAAGTTCGGAAAGTCTAAAAATGGCAAATTTTACACCGTCAAAAACTTCATTCGAAGAGTAACAACTTTGTAGAAGGTCACTTTCCAAGAATCAAATCAGAAACAAGTCAATTTCTCCAAGAAAGTTTACTATTCATTGAAGATAGGTCAAAACAGTCCAAGTTTTTCCAATAATTTTGGAATTTCGCTAAAAATCATAGAATCAAAACCAGCCTTTGAAATTTGATATATGTAAAGTACCAATCCAGGTTTCAAATGAAAAAAACAGAACTCGATTCTGATGTTCCTAGCTCAAGAAATAAAAAGTTGAAGTTCGCTAAAATTCCTGGACTGTGGCCTTTCCAGAAATTTTCCAGATTTAATGCACTTCGCTAATTAGGCCGTATCTTACTCGATTCTCAGTGATATTGAAAACGGTTGTTGGTGTTAGAAACTAGGTTCACAAGGATATATTTATGTAGAAGAAATCATTTCCAAAATCCAGACATAAGCGGTTCAAAATCAATCAAGCAACAAAATGGATTTTTTGGACAGTCTCGGATGAACAGTAATAAACAGACAGCCAACTTTCAAAACTCGCCACGAATCGCTCGGGACGAACTAGAAAATGAGCTTGGTACCGTTTTAAAGCTCTAAGAGTCTACTTTCACATGCCACAAACGGTACTCAATTTCGATCAATGAGCAAAACGTTATAGCTACACAAATGTTGCTGGTCAGAAAATTCTGGAGCTTGTTCCAGTTTTGCTTCTTTACTTGTAACTCAAAATTTAACCAACCATTTGGGTTGATTTTTGGTAGACAACCACAATACGCATAGCACAACATATCTACACCAATTTGGAAGCTCAATTAACACCAGAAAATTTCCGAAATTACAGGGCAGCAGCAAACAAGAAAGTCGGGCAGCAAGTCAGAAATTTCAGACAGTACCTTTTCCAAATTTCTAACTTTCTTCCAACTTCATTCCATCAATCATTCTATATACATGCAACACAGCACAATATCAACAACCACAACATGTTAATTCATCACATCAGCCACCAATAAACATCCTCAAACCCTCGAGCATGTCATGGAATTGCAAGAACATAATTACTCAACCAATCAACCCAAATTCTACCATAGGTTGCAAACCCATGCTACCTTTGCTCCATTTGAGCTATAATTTTGCAAGATTGAAGTGTGGGTGAGTGAGTTACCTCAAGAACTTAGTTGGACAGCTTTAGGGCAGAAATCTTGACCGAAATTCCTCCAAGAAAACCGATGAACAGCCCCCTCTTCCAAGCTAGGATCAAAGCCCTCTAATGGATGATGAAATCTGGAAGTGGATTGAAGTAATTTTGTAAGGATTTTGGCTAGATTTTTCTTCCCTTTTCTTCTTCCTATTTTCGGCCAAACAGAGAGAGTGAAGAGAGGCGAGAGAGTGAAATTAGATTTTGTAATGAAAGTGGAGAGAATTGGTGACTTAATGGTTAAGTCTAAGTGTCAACTCATGCTAGGTCCGTTTAGGGTCTTCGCGTGTCCAATTTTCGCGCTCGTTTGCAACTTTTGTGCACTAAACCTCTGAGGTAATTTCCCTAGTACATTAATAGTACATTACTAGTAGTCTAATATCATGTTCTTAAAATCTCCAATTAATCAAATTAATGTGCCTGTCGGGGCCTTTTCGGCACGCGCGCGTATAAAGGTCAAACTTAAGGGTTTTCTCGTTTGAACTTGGAAATTCAACTTATTCGATTCTAAAACTCTAAAATATGATAATCCAAGTATATATATATATAACAATAAAAAAATCACGATAAGCAATTCATCTTGAATAAATTTGGGCATTAAAATAATATGCGCGTAAAGAACCAATCGGTAAAATTTATTTTCGAGAAATTCATGGACTTTAGTATTTTTTTTTTTTGGGTAACTCGAGTACGAAATATTTTTAAAATGACCAATTTAACAATATTTTGAAATAATAAAATTATGGGTCCTCACAATTTGTGACGTTTGTGTTTGTGTATGTGAAAAATGTAGGCTTGGGAAGGAAGGAGGAAGTGAAATGTAGCCTGCATTTTGTGTCTTTAAAACAGAGTTTTGAATACATGAGCATAAAACATTAGCTGGAGATCACATTTTCCATAGACCACATTTTCTGTTTTAAATTTATAGAAGACAAAACGTGAATTGATGAAAACATGAGCTCATGCCACGTTTTCAGAGGTCACGTTTTTTGATCTGCAATTTTTCTGTAAAACTTTTGACCTTTCAAAAGTTACACACTTCACTCCAATTTCTCAAAATGCATTTTAGATAATTCTTTTGTCAAAATAATTAATGCACGCACATGTAAAATGATCAAAACATGCATTGTAACCCTCTTTAACAAATCAAGAACAACAATTACTCAAAATCGCGGGGTTGACTTCTTTGATCAAAGTTTGCCTTTTTCACTTCATTTGCCCACCTTTTCTTCTATTTCTCAAACCTACAAAACAAAAATAACAAAATAACATCACTACTTAATTAAACCCTAAAATCACACTAAATTGAAACAAAATACTAATATATTGGGTTACCTCCCAAAAAGCACTTCTTTATAGTTATTAGCTTGACTATTACCTCATTTATAGTTATTAGCTTGGCTATTTCACCTCATTTTTTAAGGAGGTTTCGTTAAAGAATAATCCACTATCTTAGGTCATGGTGGATCAATAAAAGGTGGTTTGATGGCAAAAGCCATATATTCAAATCATTTGAGAGATGGAAGTGGTTTACCTATCTTAAGTATTTCATAGATATTACCTTGTACGTGTACCACTTGAGAACTTACCAGAGGAACATTCACTTGCCTTCCTTGGGCGACTATGACTTTGGAACCTACTCTTAACACAATTCTCAAGAGAGATTATATATGAATCATTCATGATTACCTTTTGAGGTTCAAACTTTATTCCAAAGGCATTATCATATGAAACAGATA
Source organism: Coffea eugenioides (assembly GCF_003713205.1). NCBI lineage: Eukaryota > Viridiplantae > Streptophyta > Magnoliopsida > Gentianales > Rubiaceae > Coffea > Coffea eugenioides. The sequence goes on from NC_040039.1 coordinate 2,707,157, forward strand.
TTTTCTCGTTAAAACAACAATCAAATTCATTATCATCAAAAATGTATCCACTTTCATATGAAACATCCTTACCCTTATGTTAGGGTCAATTTGCATATTATCAGAAGAAATAACTTCACACAAAACATGCAATTGGTCTTGAATTGGCCCAAAGTGAGAAGTTAGTTCATCTAAGCTTTCCTTAACCCTATCAAAACGGTCGAAAGTTGCATTAGCTAGTTTTTCTATAGCTAAATCAAATTGATTAGAAGATTTTTCTATAACTAGCTCCCAAGATAGCTTTGATTCAATTTGGACATACTTGGCTTGATAATCATAAAAACATAGAGAATCATTATCTGCACATTGATTATCTCAACCATAAGTATAAGAATTAGTCCAATTAGAACTATTTTGATCAAAACAAGAATTGCAATGCCCCAATTTATCAAAATAATGCATATTTTGTGCTTGCCTACATGTATGAGTAGCATGATAATCTCGACATAAGTCACAAATCACATGATATGAATTGGAAGCATTAACATTCTAGTTTTGTTCGAGCATATTTGTAATGGTGTCCAATTGAATTTTTAATGTTCTACGATCAAGTTTAGCCTTTAAGTTCATTAAACCATCTTTAGAAGATATACCTTCGAACATCTATTTGTTACTTCCTTCTCTCAAGCTTTTATCTACTTTTGTTTACTAACCTCCTTATAACCTCAAAATACTTTCAAACGATCTCAAAAACAAGATTAGTCAAAAAGAATATTGGGCACTCAAGAAAATCTATAAGAAGAAAGACTTTTAACAAATTTGTCACTCAAGAATTGGGCACTGTTAATCAATTTTAAAGAATAGTACGGATTGTGTTAAATCAATATTATGTCTCAGATACTTTGACAATCAAAAAATTAATTGCAATCCAGTCCCTAAAATATATCTAGTTTGCAAAAGAGGTACCTCAACTTGATGGTTGGCCAAGCACCATCACTGCCACCACGCAGCACCCCTTCCTCCACCTTCAATTGGGCTTTTTGTCAAAATACTTCATTAGACTTGAGTTTTTCTTTTTTTTTTTGGGTGGATACATAACTGAGATTGAATCTATTCGAAAATGACTCAAGAGCCATCGAGCAAGCAAAGACCCAAGGTGGGACAACTACCAAAGTTTACCATCAAATTGAGTCCAAACCCTCTCAAAATCAGTACCAAAATTTTTGAATCAACAAGAAGAACATAAATCAAGAAATAGTTTCAAACGAAAAAAAGATAAAGACAGCCATCAGTTGGGGAAAGACCTGAGGTCGTGCTCTTTCACTCCTCTTCTCTTTATTGCTTTTGATATTTCTTTCTTGAAAGAAACATCATTGTTTTGACACTAAAAATTGTAGCAGTAGCAACTAGTAGTTTAACACTGCTACAATTGGGATTAGTGGCTTCTGCAATTATCAATTATAATTGTACCGTGAAATATAAATACTAATACAATAAATGTAGATATTAAAACAACAAATGTAGACACTAATATAATATATATAAAATTAAAACAAATTTTAAGGGAAGAGAAAATTTGTTATGGATTTTACGTATTGTATTAGTGTCTATATTGATTATTTTTAGTATATACATTTATTCTCATATTGTCTATAATGCACTATTAATTGCAGAGTTGGTATGAAATACTTTCTCTTGCAAGTTAGAACTCAGACATGACATAGGCTTAAGGACATAATGTCATTGTTATGGATAGACGGGGCGCTTTTTAAGTCACAAACTCAATAAGAAAAGGCTGCATGACATGGATATAGAGTTGCACTGCAAATATATGTTAAGTTGAAGCAATAATCAGAGTGGCGCAGCGGAAGTATGGTGGGCCCATAATCCACAGTTCCTAGGATCAAAACTTTGTTTTGATATATTTGAGTTTCTTCTACTCACTATTTTCTAGTTTTTAAGAAAAGAGTAAAAAAGCTACGAGTTGATATTTATTTGATATGTTTTTACTTATTGTATTACTGTCTATATTTATTATTTTTAGTATATACATTTATTCTCTGCACTATTAATTGCAGAGTTGGTATAAATTACTTTCTCTTACAAGTTAGAACTCAGATATGATACAAGCTTAAGGACATCTTGTCATTGTTATGGCTAGATGGTGTGCTTTTTAAGTCACAAATTCAATAAGAAAAGGCGGCATGACATGGGCATAGAATTGCATTGCAAATTTATATTAAGTGATACTTATTAATAACTATAAGTTTAAACAACAATCAGAGTGGCGCAGCGGAAGCGTGGTGGGCCCATAACCCACAAGTCCTATGATCAAAACCTGGCTCTAATATATTGGAGTTGCTTCTACCCACTATTCTCTATTTTTTAAGAAAAACATAACTCTGATATATTAGAGTTGCTTCTGCCCACTATTTTCTATTTTTTAAGAAAAGAATAAAAAAGCTACGAGTTGATATTTATTTGATATCCTTTTTACTTATTGTATTAGTGCCTATATTTATTATTTTTAGTATATACATTTATTCTCATATTGTCTATACTGCACTATTAATTGCAGAGTTGGTATAAATTATTTTCTCTTACAAGTTAGAACTCAGACATGATATAGGCTTAAAGAGGTGTGCTTTTTAAGTCATAAACTCAATAAGAAAAGGCTGCATGACATGGACATAGAATTGCATTGCAAATTTATATTACGTTATATTTATTAATAATTATGAATTTAAACAACAATCAGAGTGGCGCAGCAGAAGCGTGGTGGGCCCATAACCCACAGGTCCTAGGATCGAAACCTGGCTCTGATATATTTGAGTTGCTTTTGCCCATTATTTTCTATTTTTTAGGAAAAGAATAACTCTGAAATATTAGAGTTTCTTTTGCCCACTGTTTTCTATTTTTTAAGAAAAGAATAAAAAAGCTACGAGTTGATATTCATTTGATATGTTTTTTACTTATTGTATTAGTGTCTATATTTATTATTTTAGTATATACATTTATTCTCATATTGTCTATCATGCACTATTTATTGCAGAGTTGGTATAAATTACTTTCTCTTACAAGTTAGAACTTAGACATGCCATAGGCTTAAGGACATCCTGTCATTGTTATGGCTAGTAGTGTGGTTTTTAAGTCACAAACTCAATAACAAAAGGCTGCATGACATGGACATAGCATTGCACTGCAAATTTATGTTAAGTTATATTTATTAATAACTATAAGTTGAAACAACAACCAGTTTGATGTAACATAAGCATGGTGGGCCCATAATTCACAGGTCTAAGGATCAAAACCTGGCTCTGATATATTTGAGTTGCTTTTGCACACTATTTTCTATTTTTATGAAAAGAATAATAAAGCTACCTGGCTCTGATATATTAGAGTTGCTTCCACCCACTATTTTCTATTTTTATGAAAAGAATAAAAAAGCTAGAGCAGGAATGTATTCTCTGTAATGACAATTGATAAGTGTATAATTTACGTGTTTTTAAGTGTGTTTTATTAGTTAGTTTTAGTGTGTTTTAACTACTTTTATAGCTAATTAACTAAGTTTCTAGTGAAAATATGCATTTTATGGTTAAAGTGTGAAAATTACATTTCTATGGATTTTAAGGGTAAAAACTTCATGTTTTTGTAGGTTTAATAATTCAATCATCAAATGGAGTGATTGGAGAAGATAATTGGATGATTGATGACGGTTTGAATTGGTTTACAGAAGACATGAAGTGCAAAACATTCGAAGGGAGAAATGCAAGTGAAGACAGCTTTGATGCCTTGTGGTATTTTGGCAATATCTTGAGTTACAAGTATCGGATTAAGGTGATTCTTAAACTATTTTGAATCTAAGAGCTAGATCTACATTTGGTATGAAGACATCGAAGTCCATTTCAGTCGTTTTCCTAGCCAAAAAATTGAAATACATAAGTTCAATTCTGTTGTCGAAAGCTGAAACAGAGCTCTGACTAATTGATAGTGTTTTAGTCATATCTCAGTCCACAGAGCTCCAAATGAGATGATTCTTAAGGCATTGGAAAGCTAACTCAAATAGCTACAACTTTTATGTTTTTTACAAGAGCTAGTTCGGTCTCCATCATTGAGAAAATATCAGTTGAAGTGGTGCTGAAGTGAAAACGCGACTATCCAATATGCGAGATGAAGTCGCATATTCCTGAGATTGCCTATTCTCTTCTATCTTCTGCAACTTGCTCATCAACTTGTCCTGCTTTCACACAACTTTTCCAACTCAATTTCGGCTGTATCTAATCAATAAAAGTGTGAAAAGTTGGAAAGATAACTCATAGGAGTTTCAAGAGTAAAAAATGACAACTAGAAACAGCTCATTTGGCTCTTGAATCCTCTATAAATAGAGGCCTTTGGAGAACATTTACACAACTTTGGAAGACTAGAGAAACTCACCAAAAATGTAGTTTTCACTAGAATTTCCTTAGTTCATTAGTTAGAGCAGTATAGTATAGGTAGTGTAGTTTTTTTTTCTTGTATTTGTACTTAGATTTGGATGAAAATTTGAGGAGCAAAGATGGAGAGTTTGAAACTCATGTGACAAGGGTGACATCTCTTCTATCAATTTCTCCTTTGTATTTAGGTTCATATTTCTTTATAATATATAAGAAGACGTTTGGAGGGTTACTGTTCATTACAATTCATCTGCTCTCTTCAGGGGCATTTTTGTCCTTCAAGCCTTTTGGTTGTTCTTTTTCTTGGAGCTAAGACGTTTGGAGGGTTATTGTTCATTACAATTCATTTGCTCTCTTCAGGGGCATTTTTGTCCTTCAAGTCTTTTGGTTGTTCTTTTTCTTGGAGCAAGGCTTAGCCGAATGTTAGTGGAACATTGGCTGTTTTGCAGCATTTACAAGAAGCATTAACGAGACGTGATGTTTATTTCTATCAGCCAGCTCATTTTGTCTTGTTCAATTACATTTTCCTCCCTCAAAATACTCATTGAATGGACTATATATTTTCAACTCATGTCTGACAGTGTCATTTTACAATAGCTTTTTACTTTTCGTGTGGGAAATTGGAAAATTGCTTCATGTATTCATCTTCCGTAGCTATTTGTATAAGTCCACAACTTTTTGCTTTATCCTACTACCTTCTGTTTTGTTTATGCTTCCTTTATTCATGCTATAAACTGTAAACCATGGCTTCAATTGATGCACTTGCACATTCAACGAATAAAAACATTGTTCGTAACCGAAAATTAAGAGAAAAATATGCTTCCTTATCAGTGGAAGAAAAAGAAGCTCGTCGAGCTAAACAGAGAGAAGCTTATCAAAAGAGGAGAGCAAGGAAAGCTGCTGCATCCACGTCTTCTATGAACCAACAGCAAACTAATGGTATCTGATTCAGTTTTGCCTTTATATTGCGTTCTTGTATGCAGCAGAAAGCAATAATGCATTGTTTGAAATAAAAGAACAATAATGTAGTGAATAAATGTGCTTCTCATGCATGCAGTACTCAAGAATCCTCTTATGAGAAACCTGCTTATGAGAAAAACATAGATCGAGTAACAAGAAGTTACTAAGTTCTGATACAGTCGATTATATCTTTTCCTACATCAGTCAAATGTTCAAACTGGGCGAACAGTTCACCAAATTCCATGTCGAGCTGCAATGAATAGTGTAGAACGGAACCCAAAGCACAACTTACTTGAAATATAATACTAATCTGGATTGTAGCATACAAAAAATATAATACTAACTGAGCAGTACTTGAAATGTTAATACAGCTAGCAGAGACGTTAAAATTTAAAACTGTTCCTGCCTCACTTTCTATATGATCTCATGCTTTAATTAATTAATGGCATTTAATGTTGCCAAAAAAAAAACTAAGCTGATGTAAAACAGTAAACGTGCATAATGCATATAAATATATATCACCATAAACATTTGTTTTTAGCTTATGTAAAACTGTAAACGTGCATAATGCATATAAATATATATCACCATAAACATTTGTTTTTCCCAGCAAGATTCCATATTATCCAGCCCGTCAATGCCATGCACCTCTTTTTCAATCACTGACTGATGCTTCCAAATTACTTTCTTCATAAATAAAGAGGAGAAAAAAGAACTTCTGAAGTTTTTCAGTGTTTTCTTTTGTTACCTTAATACTGAATTAAAAACAATCTTCTATAAGCGATGTAAATTATGAAAGTCTTGTATATCAGGTATAGAACTTCCACTTGGGTGTGACGTACAGCAGAACAATGAGCACAATAACCAACAGAGTATTGCTGTTAAACAGCTTCTGCAACAGAGTAGAAACAAAGAGACTAATCTGTAACAATCTATTGCTGTCAAAAGTAATTCTCTATGTAAAACCAATGGTAAATCAAAAGGCAAGCTGAAACAGCATGATTCTGTATTTTCGACATTTGAACAAGGTATGCCTACACAAATTGATTCTGTATTCTATGTTTACACAAGTAATTTTTGACATTTAAACATTGAATTTTTTTTGCTCTTCTAGGTTCTTCATCAAAAAAGTCATCCATCTATAAATGCAGAAGAATCAATAAACTAAATGTGTCAGGTATATCTTGTTATAATCATATTTATCACTCTATGTTTCATGTAACAATTTCTATGTTTTTATCTGGTAGGTGATCCTCCTATATGCCATAGCTGCTCTAATTTCTTGCATGAAACAGTTGATAATCTTGCAGGTTTAACTCCTTAATACTATTTTTACAAATATTTGCTCAGTGTTGGTTGGTCACTGAATTTGATTTATGTTCTTACACTTTTTTATTTGCCTAATCAGGTATATCAATGACAGTACAGCCTCAGCCAGTGGAAACCAATGTTTCTAATGTCATAAAAAATCATCCAAAAGGTATGTATAACTAAAATGTATCTGAAAATGTTGCAGAACTTATATATTCTTATCAGCAGCATGATCATTTTTACCTCCTGACTAGCGACATTATTGTTCTGTAGGCAAAAGCTCAAGCCAAAGGAGATCAGATATCCGAGCAAACAAGACTTACATGCAAAATAAAGGTATCATTCCTGTTTCTTTATGTTATATCTATTCATATACAAATATTTATAGTTCTTTCATATGCATATAACATAGTGATAAAAATGCTTTGTATTCCTATTATTCTATAGAATGTAAAAATGCAGCTGGTGTAGATGCTCTGAATTTCATTAGCCAAAATGCAGACCATCTCCCTAATGCATCAGATTGTAAATATTGTGGAGCGAAAAAATTCTATTCAGAGATAGCAAACTTTTGCTGTTCTGATGGTGAGGTTGTGCTCCATGAAAATAAGCTACCTGATATATTAATTGAACTTTTTACTGGACAGAGTGAAGAAGCTATACATTTCCGAACCTATGTCAGGACCTATAATAGCATGTTTGCATTTACTTCCTTTGGTGTTCACTATGACAAATCCTTTTGCAAGAGGACAAATGGAATCTATACATTCAAGATACAAGGCCAAACCTACCATTTTATCAATGAACTAATACCGCATGGAGGATCAGGAATGTATCTTCAGCTTATTTCCAAGACACAAAACATGAAATTCAGAATCGATTAGCAATATCAGAAAGGCGGGCCGAAAGTATTGTAGTCAAGCTAATGGAAGTAATGAAAGAAAATCCATATGCTTGCTTCTTTAGGAGTTTGAGAAATGTCCCAAACTTGGACTCATATCAGATAGTATTAAAATCTCACTCCGACAACGACCAGCAAGTGTTTAATAAAACCGTTGTATCTCAAGTTGCAGCTTTATGGGTTGAAGGAGACAATGCTAATCAAGATTATTCTAGACACATACAGATATATACAAAAGAAGGACGCAGCCACCGCATTCAATATTACTATGACTGCTATGACCCTCTTCAGTATCCACTGCCTTTTCCATTTGGAGAAACTGGATGGCATCCAGGTATACAAAGATCAGGAGGAGGCAATCCAAAAAAACGCAAAAGAAAGACTGCGAAACATTCATGTACAGCTACATTGTCCAGCTTTTAATCGCCAGAAGAAATAATTGATCTTGAAGAAGAAGGTAAGACATATATACCATTCATTATATATAATTGTTTTTCAATTGCAGTCATCTCTTCTTTGACAAATATTCTAAATCTTACAGCTTACAAGACATGAAAACTCCAAGGGATATGTATCGATGAGAGAGTATTATGCATATAAATTCCAGATGAGAAAAAAAATTGGGCCAAATATTTTAAATGCTGGAAGAGCTTTGGAACAATATTCAGTTGCCATGTATGTTAAAATAGAGACACAAAGACTGAATTTTTATCGAAGTAGACAACAACAAATACGTTGAGAGCAGCTACAAGGAATTATGGACAGCGTAATACAAGGACAACAAAATGGATTTCAGATTGGATAGCGAGTAATATTGCCTACATCATTCATTGGAGGTCCTAGAGATATGAAAAAAAGGTATCTTGATGCTATGAGTTTAGTTCAGAAATTTGGGAAGCCAGATCTTTTTATAACTATGACTTGCAACCAATCATGGCCTGAGATTAAAGAAAATATGTTAGAATCACATGAAGTACAGAATAGGCCTGATCTTATTGCTCGTGTGTTTCATGCAAAGTTAGAAATTATGAAACAAGAGTTATTCAAAAAGCAAATATTTGGAGAAGTAGCAGCATATACTTATGTTATAGAATTTCAAAAATGTGGTTTACCTCATGCTCACTTTTTGATTATCCTCAAGCCTGCTTTCAAATTATATACAACAGAAGATTATGATCGCATAGTTTCTGCAGAAATACCCGACGAAGCACAAAGTGAGCATCTGTTTAGAATGGTCAAGAAACATATGATGCATGGGCCGTGTGGTGAGAAAAAACATGATAATGTATGTATGCAGGGTGCATCAAAGAAGTCTTGCAAGAATAATTATCCAAAAGCATGGGCAGAAAAAACTACACATTCTCAGAATTCATATCCAACATACAAAAGAAGAAATGATGGAAAAAAAATTTTGGTTCAAGGGCACTACTTAGACAACAAATGGGTAGTGTCATACAATGCTTATCTGTTGGCTAAATTCAATTGCCATAAAAATATAGAAATTTGCTCCACAATTAAGGCTATGAAGTATGTATATAAGTATATATACAAAGGCCATGCAAGGATACATTTTCGAGTGAATTCAGATGTTGGAGCAAATGTTATTGATGAAATCAAAGAATATTAGTCAGCACTGTCGGTATGTGCAGCTGAAGCGATGTGGAGAATATACAGATTTCATCTTTATGAAATGCATCCTGCTGTAATACAACTTCAACTCCACCTAGAAAACTTTCAATGTATGCTGTTTTGACCAAATGATAGTTTTGACAATATATTAAGTAACAATTTTGCCAAAAAAACTATTCTCACCCAATTTTTTCGAATGAATACTACAGATGATTTTGCAAAAGGTCTCAAATGTACCTACAAAAAGTTCCCTGAGCATTTTGTATGGTATCCAAGTTCCAAATCTTGGCAACCTAGAAAACAAAAAGATTCTATAGGCAGAGTTGTTGCAGCAAATCCCCTTGAAGGTGAACGGTACTTCCTAAGACTCCTTTTACTGCATGTTAGAGCTCCAACTTCTTATGATGATTTAAAAACTATAAACGGAGTACATGTTACTACGTTTCGTGAAGCAGCTGTGCTTAGAGGATATTTAGAATCAAATAATTCGCAAGATGAATGTCTAGAAGAAGCTGCCGTTTATCATATGCCATATAGCCTAAGAAGGTTGTTTGCAACATTGTTGGTATACTTTACCCCCTCAAACCCAAGAACCCTATGGCTGAAATTTGAAGAATCATTGTCTGAAGATTACAATAGACTCCCAAACTTAACCAAAAATGATATTGAATTTAAAGTTCTGCATCAAATAAGCAATTTTTTAGAGTCTATGGGTCGTAATATAAACAGTTATGGACTGGTGCGAAGAGTACTAAAATTTCATGACTCAAACACAGATGCAAGAGATACAATTAGTGAAACAGAGATTAAAGTTTCAGGGGATGACTTGATGTCAATTACTAAACTTAATCCTGGTCAAAAAGGAGCTTTCGATACCATAATGCAGGCATTATACATTAAAGGAAAAGGATGTTTCTTTATAGATGGACCAGGTGGCACAGGAAAAACATTTTTTTATCGAGCATTATTAGCTGAAGTATGGTCAAAAGGCTTTATAGCATTAGCTACTGCTTCTTGTGGAGTTGCAGCATCAATATTACCAGGAGGGAGAACAGCACACTCTCAATTCAAGATTCCAATTGATATGAATTCAGTTAACATGTGTAAAATTAGTAAACAAAGTGCACTTGCTAAACTAATTCAAGCAACCAAACTTATCATTTGGGATGAAGCCCCAATGGCACACAAAACTGGTATAGAAGGTGTGGATACACTACTAAAAGATTTAATGGGTTCTTCTGAGTTATTTGGCTCAAAAATTATGGTTTTTGGTGGTGACTTTAGACAAGTTCTCTCTGTTGTCACTAAAGGTTCAAAGGAAGATTTTGTACAAGCTAGCTTAGTAACTTCATACATTTGGCCACAGTTTCATAAACTATACCTCACAGATAATATGAGAGCAATATCAGATCCAGAATTCACAAATTACCTTCTCCGAATAGGAAATGGACTAGAACCAGCAATACGAGGGTTAAAAGTAAAGATCCCTCTCCCACTACTGATACCATACAAAAGTGAAACAGAATCAATTTTTGAACTTATCAAAACAGTTTACCTAGATTTAACTGCATTTTCCGAGGATGATTTTTCATTGGTAAATCGAGCAATCCTTACTACAAAAAATGAATTTGTTGATATGTTAAACAACTTGTTAATTAACATTTTTTCAGGTGAGGCTCAAGAATATATTAGTCGTGATAAAGCACTTGACATTTCAGAACAAGGCCTATTTGAAGATTTTCTGAATAGCTTAACGCCCAATGGTTTCCCCCCCCCCCCACCATCTTATTCTAAAACCAAATTGCCCAATAATTCTTCTCAGAAACATTAATCCCCCAGAAGGCTAATATGTAAATCTTTAACTAACAATATTATTGATGCAGTTATAAGTGCTAGAGAATTCAAAGGCAAACAAGTCTTTTTACATAGAATATCTATTCGAATAGAAAATAATCCTGATTGCCCAATGTCATTTGAAAGAGTTCAATTTCCAGTGCGCCTATGCTTTGCAATGACAATTAATAAAGCTCAAGGTCAAACCTTAGATTTTGTTGGTATATACTTACGTGAACCAGTTTTTTCACATGGCCAACTATATGTTGCTTTATCAAGAGCAAAAAGCAGCAATTGTGCAAAGATTCTTATACAGCCTTCTCCTTTTGATCCAACAGTTGACTACGCTACCAATAACATAGTATACAAACATATTTTACAACTTGCAAATCATCACCTTTCATAATTATTGATTACAATATTGTGAGATTCATATTCATTGCACTTATTCATATTCATAATTCATCAGCAATTCATGCTTAACTTTCTTGTACTAAAATACTTGTTTTTCGATACTGCCTCAATTTTTAAGCCAACTGATGTTTCAGTATATATGATAAGAAAATTCTTGTATTAAGATATAGCATTAACCAGAGCTTATGCTTCATTTATAATGCAAATAATGTTAAATCTTTCACAAATACTGCTCCATTTTTTGAGCTAGCTCATACTTTTACAAATGTCCCTAGGAAATATTCAAAAAACAGAGGTTAGTGTTCATACATTTGATCTGCCCTTACTACTAATTCTTGTAATCATATGTTCAGAAAATTCATTATATATTAGCATTACTTATTCTTGTAATTGTATGTTCAGAAAATTGATTACTAAGTGTTTATCGTTTTGCAGTGAGAATGTATATGCTTTTTTGTTGAAAGTTTTTGTTTTAAAGCCTACTTCTACAGACTGCTCATCTCCTTGATTAATATTTTAGCATTCATTTTACCAGGTTATGTAAAATGCATTTGAAGAATAGGAAGCATAAGTTCTTTTTGCTTTCATATGTATTCATTATTTATAACAAATCTCTATCTCCACTCTCAGGTCTTTTGTTATTTGAATAAACTAAATCACTCATTGTTGTGATTCCTTGGAGTTGACCTTCTATTCAATGTATCAGAAGATTCAGATTATGTCCGGACTATTCTAGGTAGCATGTTATTGTTGAATTCTGCCTTCTAAATTTGTTAAGTATTTCTATGTATTGCATCTATAAAAAAATAAATCATGGTTAGATAAATACTGATTTTGGACTATAAAGTGGCACTGGTATTACATAACTTAACTATGCATTTCTTTTTAACCATGCCATGCACGTCTTACTTTATTTTCTATTATATACTTCTGTCTCAGCTAAAGCTATAGACAAACGTCCTGACCTCAAGACTAAGGCTATTGAGTCAAATAAAGCAGCAAAGATAGATGCAAGATCAAGTCATTGTTGAAAGGATGCTTGATAAGTACGTAAACTTCTGAAACACTAGATTATACTATAGATTTGAACTTTTTCTCATTATCTCATTTTTGGACCTCCTTGTAGGTATATAATTAACAGAAGATATCAATAAGCTGTGAGAATAGGCATAAAACACCAAAGATTGGATAAGCTTCAGCAATCACTTATAAGAAGTGACAACATTCAAGTAACCCTATACTATTGTAACCATGTCTCTCACAAATTTGTCAGCTCTAGAGAATATCAGCGTGATGTGATTATATCTATCCAATTCATTCTTGTAAATCTTATTTCTAATTCTAGAAAATGTTGGTCCAAGTGTATCAGATGTCAAAATTTGAGAAATTCTAACATCAACTACTTTAATGCATATGTCACCTGATTATTTAAGCATATGTCAGCTTCTCATGTTTTTGGATACACCAGAGGACATTGCTGCTGTATTTGAGAAACTCTTAAGAACAAAAAGCAAGAATGATCCTTTATTGCGATTTCAAATAGCATTTGACCTTGTAGAGAATGAACACCAAGCTTATCTTTTGAAAACGAGGGACTAACTTTCCAGTCCCAAGAAAGATATTCAGATAACAGAGGGTAATCAAAATTCTGAAGGAAACTATTTATGCTGCGAAGTTACCAAAAATGAAAGGAATGCTGTCTCGAGAGACTTCCATACAGTTGACATTGCAATTCTTATATAGTTATAATAACTAAGGCATTTTTCCTATTTTCTTTTCTTTTCTTCTCAAGATAGTTTCTCAGTTTACTAGATTTCTTTGGAATATTTGACTAATTGTGAGAAATTTCTAATATTATGATGATTTTTAAAAAAATTCTACAAAGGGGGTATTTTTTGTATGGGATTCTGTAAAAGGGGTGTTCGCATTTATCAAATGCGAGTTCCTTGAGCTCGCACTTACCAAATGCGAACTCTCCCTGAATTTTCCAACAAACAAAAAAAAAAAAAAAAAAAGAGGTCGAAGACCTCGCATTCAAGGAATCGAGGTATATGACCTCGCATTTCTTAAATGCGAGGTAAGGTCTTCATCAAGCGAGTGATACACGCCTGCTTCGAGTTATCAGAGAAATAAGGACGAAATTATTGATAACAACGAAGGCCCAAAATGGCTCTCTCTACTCGTAATCATATCTGGGGTTACACTCTGTGTCTGGGGTTATCCTGCATTTTTGTGCTCAAGCAAATTGTATTTCAATATAATAGAGTTTACAAACACTAGACGGCAACCCAACTTCCAAACCTTGAATATGAATAGCTCTGGAAGCATCATTTCTTCCAGCCACATTCTGCCTGCCTGCCAGTCAACCGTTGCTGGAGATTTCATCCGAAATTCAGCTAGATCCCCAAGGATAGATTCTCAAGGTGTCCGAATTAGGCTAGCTCAATATCAAAAGCAGCAAATACAAGAAGGCACAGGCTGTCAATGTCCCAAATTTAGAGCTCTGTTAGTTCCAGTGGAAGATGAGATCAATGAATTACCTCAGCAATGGCGGACAACTGAGATGCTTGGACTGGTGTCTACCTCAGCAAAAGAGAAGAGAAAGTGACCGCCAATTTCTGCAGGCTACGAAACATATTTTAATTGGGTTTCAGATTGAGTACCTCGCATTCGAAAAATGTGAGGTACTCACCTCGCATTCCAAATCTGCGAGTTTTCTGTTGCCTTTTTTACTTTTTTTCAAAGCATTTCTCATTTTTTCTGGAACACTAACCTCGCATTTGTGAAATGCGATGTCTATGAACTCGCATTTCACAAATGCAAAGACCCTCATGCTAGAACTAAGTTCAAAAATTGCCCCCCTTGTAGAATAATTTTTTTTTTCCATCACAATTTTAGAATTTTCTCGACTAATTGTTACCTTTGTGCATGTAAGATTGCATTTTGTAATTCTCAACACAATAAAGCAATTTGTTGAGATGAGAAATAATATTTGTCATAATAAAACTATACACGCTAATAGCATTATGGATGCCGTCACAACTGTCAACACGTTACTGTGCACCTACTTTCTTCATTCTTTTATATGCTGCACAATGATAAAAGTAATTATTTCTATCTAACATTTTGTATTTGTTTAAACTGTCAGAACTGACTCACCAGGGCTACAAATTGGACTAAGTTTAGCACAACAGCATTACGAGTTATTGACAGAGGCCATCTATAGCAAGGAACATCACTAATAGCTCATTGTCACAGAGTGGAGCTGGTGGTGGTGGCAGCCCATATTCAAAAACATAAGCATTGTCTACTATGAGGAAGGCATGAATCAGTTCCTGTGTCATAGTCTAACAAGCACTAATGCTGAGGTATTTGTCTTATTGCATTATGTAAAAAAGTACCTATTTTATCTTTCCACTTTTCTGCCTTTTCTTAAAAATCGTCTCCTACAGGTTATTCAGCATAGTACCTACCTTAGTCTTAGTTAGGAAGCATTGGGAACTCCTAATGAAGATATTTTTCATGATATAAAGAATGTCGTGTAAAACCTTAATAAATTAAAAGTTATAATCTATTTCTAGAGTTAAAAGCTTAATGAATTCTATAATCTATTTCTAGAATTAAAAGCTTAATGAATTCTTTCTCTTTTTGTGTAAAAGATTAATAAAAAATCAGTTGAACATTTGTAACGATTTGGCATTGGGAATAGCTCTTGAGAGTTTATGGAACAGAAGAAGCACATTATGGATAAATGTATGCATTGGCATTGGCTTACAGTAAAACTGCAAACAACAAGACGATTTGATAGCTGCTGCATTTTGCTGCATCAGAATTAAGCGATAGTGTTAGGCAAACTGCAGTTTTGGCACTTGGTTAGTTTGTCTTACGTTCAGGCTTGGCACTTGCTTACGGTTTATGTTCTGGACTATAAGAATTTGACACCAAAGCTTTACTTGTCCAAACAACTTTTCATATGATGTCTTTGCTCTTAACTTTTTCTACCCTTATTACTCATTCTTGTAGATATATGTTCAAAAAATTCATTATATATTAACATTGCTCATTCTTATAATTGTATATTGAGAAAATTAATTACTAACTGTTTATCGTTTTGCAATGAGAGTGTATATGAACATGAGCACTTTGATAAGACTCAAACGCAACTAGCTACATTACTGGCCTCAAAGATTCAAAGATGCTTTTTTGTTGGAAGTTTTTCTTTTAAAACCTACTTCTATAGACTGCTCATCTCCTTGATTAAACCTCTATCTCCCCTCTCAGATCTTTTGTTATTTGAATGAACTAAATCAATCAGAAGATTTAGATTATGTCCAGACTATTCTAGATAGCATGTTATTGTTGAATTTTGCCTTCTAAATTTGTTCAGTATTTCTATGTATTGCATCTATAAGAAAATAAATCATGGCTAGATAAATACTGATTTTGGACTATAAAGTGGCACTGGTATTACATAACTTAACTATGCATTTCTTTTTAACCATGCCATACACGCCTTACTTTATTTTCTATTACATCCTTTTATCTCAGCTAAAGCTATAGACAAACGTCCTGATCTCAAGACTAAGGCTGTTGAGTCAAATAAAGCACCAAAGATAGATCCAAGATAAAAAGCCATTGTTCAAAGGATGCTTGATAAGTACGTAAACTTCTGAAACACTAGATTATACTATAGATTTGAACTTTTTCTCATTATCTCATTTTTGGACCTCCCTGTATGTTAGGAGAATATTAGTATTCTTGTAGATAATATATTAGTAAGGGTATTCTTGTAAATAGTCGGTTAGGTTTGTACTCCTATAAATACTAGTTGGTCACTCATAATACAGTGACTAGATGTTTTCCTCCCAAGATACCTGTTGACATGGTATCAGAGCAAAAGTCCTAGGGTTAGGGTTAAACATCTAGCAAAAGTTTTGGTCATCGCGACTGTTCATCGCGACTATTCACTGTTCATCGCATACTGTTCATGCGACACTGTTCACTGTTCACGGCACTGTTCACGCGGCGCTGTTCACTGTTCACGCGCTGTTCATCTCGAGACCTTTTCTTTGGTTTGACGTGTCATTCGCCATGGTTGAAAGGTTTGTTAATGCGGTTACCAATGACCACATTGAATCGAGTTTTTCAGCACATGGGTCCCAGAAGACTGTTACTATATTTGAGGAAGATTATGTTAAATTCCTACAGTACCAAGCTACAAATCACGCATCTCTTCCCTCTGCTTCTTTAGCACAAAAAGGTAATGACTCATGGATTATTGACTCCGGGGCTACTGATCATATGTCAGGTACCTCTAAAATTTTTTCTAATTTTCAAGAATCTACTCCCTTTCCTCATGTTACTTTAGCTGATGGATCTACTACTAAAGTTAAAGGACTAGGCACTGTGGAAATTAATCAATCACTTCCGCTGTCTTCTGTTCTTTACATACCCAATTTGCCCTTTAATCTAATGTCTGTTAGTAAGCTCACTAAATTTCTACAGTGTACAGTTACTTTCTCTCCTGATTCTGTTGTCATTCAGGATTTGAAGACAAAGAGGACGATTGGTGGAGGGCATGAGCATAATGGTCTTTACTTTCTCAACTTCAATGGTCCGATAGCATGTCCTGCTACTGTTTCTCCTCTTGAAATTCACTGTCGTTTAGGTCATCCATCTTTACAAAATTTGAAAAAGTTGGTTCCTACTTTGAGTCAATTATCTTCGTTAGAATGTGAGTCTTGTCAGTTAGGAAAGCATCATCGTGTTTCTTTTGCTCCTAGAGTCAATAAACGGGTTTCTGAACCGTTTTTGTTAGTTCATTCTGATGTTTGGGGTTCTAGTCGAGTCACTTCAAAGTTAGGTTTTAAATATTTTGTAATCTTTGTTGATGATTTTTCAAGAGTTACCTGGCTTTATTTAATGAAAGATCGTTCAGAACTATATTCCATTTTTTGTGCATTTGTTGCAGAAATAAAGAATCAATTTGGTGTGCCGGTACGTATACTTCGCAGTGATAATGCGAAAGAATATTTTTTCACTCCTTTTAATACATTTATGAGTAAGTCTGGTATTATTCATCAGTCCTCTTGTCCTCACACTCCACAACAGAATGGAGTTGCTGAAAGAAAAATTGGGCATTTAATCGAAATTGCTCGAACACTGTTGTTGCACATGAATGTGCCCAAACAATTTTGGAGTGATGCAGTTCTAACTGCATGTTATTTAATTAATCGCATGCCATCTAATATTCTTGGAGGTCAATTACCTCACTCTATTCTTTTTCCTCATGAACCTGTGTTTAAATTACCTCCTCGTATTTTTGGATGTGTGTGCTTTGTTCATCAGCTTACTCCCGGAGTGGATAAATTAGATTCTCGTGCTATTAAGTGTATTTTCTTAGGATACGCACGAGCGCAAAAAGGGTATAGATGTTACAGTCCAGTTTTAAATCGATTTTTTACTTGTGCTGATGTTACTTTCTTTGAATCTACTCCATATTTTATCAAACACAGTATGCCTTGTGAGTTAGACCAGTGTCCCTCTTTTTCTTCTCCTGTTTTACCAGTCCCTTCCCCTTTATTACCTGAGTTATCTAGTCCACCAGATTCCATAGCTCGATTATCTCGTCCTCATCTTCAAGTTTACTCTCGTCGTTCCATGGTTGAGAAAGTTCCTGATATGCCACGCACTTCACCAATTAACACTCAATCTTCAAATTCAGGTATGACGCCCTCCTCTGAGTTAGATCTTCCTATTGCTTTACGCAAAGGTAAGAGAGATTGTACTTCCCATCCTATTTCTAATTTTGTGTCTTATTCTCGTCTCTCTATGTCATATTCTTCTTTTGTTGCTTCCCTTGATTCTATCTCCATTCCTAAGTCTATTACCTATGCTCTTAATCATCCTGATTGGAGATTAGCTATGCAAGAAGAGATGTCTGCTTTGGAACAAAATAATACTTGGGATCTTGTCCCTCGTCCTTCAGGTAAGCCTGTTGTTGGTTGTAAATGGGTGTACACTATAAAGGTGCAGCCTAATGGTTCTATTGATAGATTGAAGGCTCGTCTAGTAGCTCGAGGATTTACTCAGGTGTATGGAGTAGACTACTTAGAAACATTTTCTCCTGTTGCAAAGATTACCTCGGTTCGCCTTCTTATCTCTTTGGCAGCAACTTACAATTGGCCATTGCATCAGTTGGATGTGAAAAATACATTTCTGCATGGAGATTTGGAAGAAGAGGTATATATGGAACAACCTCCTGGATTTGTTGTTCAGGGGGAGAATTCGCAGTTGGTTTGTCGTTTGAAAAAATCCTTATATGGATTGAAACAGTCTCCAAGGGCTTGGTTTGGCCGGTTTAGTAGTGTGGTCATGGAGTTCGGTCTGACGAGATGTGGAGTAGATCACTCTGTATTTTATGGGCATTCTAATGCTGGTAAAATTTTATTAGTTGTTTATGTGGATGATATTGTGATTACAGGTGATGATGTTGTGGGGATCCAGAAACTTAAATCCAATCTGCAGGCAAACTTTCAGGCAAAGGATTTAGGTCATTTACAGTATTTTCTGGGTATTGAGGTAGCTCGGTCTAAATATGGGATTTATTTATGTCAAAGGAAATATGTACTTGATATGTTGAGTGAAGTTGGGATGTTAGGTTGCCGACCTGTGGATACTCCTATGGATCCCAATGTGAAATTAGCAAGAGATCAAGGAACATTACTTGATGATCCTAAGCAATATCGAAGACTTGTGGGTAAGTTAAATTATCTCACTGTAACGAAACCTGACATTTCGTTTGCAGTGAGTGTTGTGAGTCAATTTCTTGATACCCCTCGTACTAGTCATTGGGATGCTGTTATACGGATTCTCAGGTATCTTAAGGGTGCTCCTGGAAAAGGGTTGCTGTATCAAAATCATGGACACACTGATATTGAAGGATATAGTGATACAGATTGGGCCGGTTCTGCCTCAGATCGAAGATCGACCACAGGATATTGTGTGTTTGTTGGTGGTAATTTAGTGTCGTGGAAGAGTAAGAAGCAAACAGTTGTCTCCAGATCAAGTGCAGAATCTGAATACCGTGCTATGGCTCACACTGTGTGTGAGTTGGTTTGGTTGAAAAGCATGTTACTTGAAATTGGGTTTGAGTATAAACAGCCTATGAATTTAGTGTGTGATAATCAGGCGGCTGTCCATATTGCGTCTAATCCAGTGTTTCATGAAAGGACAAAACATATTGAAGTTGATTGTCATTTCATTCGAGAGAAATTACTTGATGGAGTTATCAAGACATCTCATGTACCGTCTGCAGATCAATTGGCTGATTTGTTTACCAAGAATTTAGGGGGCTCTAGGGTGAAATACCTTTGTAACAAGTTGGGTGCTTATGATATATATGCTCCAAGTTGAGGGGAAGTGTTAGGAGAATATTAGTATTCTTGTAGATAATATATTAGTAAGGGTATTCTTGTAAATAGTCGGTTAGGTTTGTACTCCTATAAATACTAGTTGGTCACTCATAATACAGTGACTAGATATTTTCCTCCCAAGATACCTGTTGACAGTATGTAATTAACAAAAGATATCAATAAGCTGTGACAATAGGTATAAAATACCTAAGATTGGATAAGCTTCAGCAAGCACTTATAAGAAGTGACAACATTCAAGTAACCCTATACTATTGTAATCATGTCTCTCACAATTTTGTCAGCCTCAACTACTTTAATGCATATGTCACCTGATTATTTAAGCATATGTCAGCTTCTCATGTTTTTGGATACACCAGAGGACATTGCTGCTGTATTTGAGAAACTCTTAAAACAAAAAGCAAGAATCATGCTTTATTGGGATTTCAAATAGCATTTGACCTTGTAGAGAATGGACACCAAGCTTATCTTTTGAAAATGAGGGACTAACTTTCCAGTCCCAAGAAAGATATTCAGATAACAGAGGGTAATCAAATTCTGAAGGAAACTATTTATGCTGCGAAGTTATCAAAAATAAAAGAAATGCTATCTCGAGAGACTTCCATACAGTTGACATTGCAATTCCTATACAGCTATAATAACTAAGGCATTTTTCCTATTTTCTTTTCTTTTCTTCCCTAGATACTTTCTCAATTTACTAGATTTCTTTGGAATATTTGACTAATTGTTAGCTTTTTGCATATTAGATTGCATTTCATAATTCTCAACACAATAAAGCAATCTGTTGACATGATAAATAATATTTGTCATAATCCAACTATACATGTTAATAGCATTATGCATGCCGTCACAACTGTCAACACGTTACTGTGCACCTACTTTCCACATTCTTTTATATGCTGCATAATGATAAAAGTAGTTATCTCTATCTAACATTTTGTATCTGTTTAAACTGTCACAACTGGCTCACCAGAGCTACAAATTGGACTAAGTTTAGCGCAACAGCACTACAAGCTATTGACAGAGGCCATCTACAGCAAGGAAAATCACTAATGACTCCTTGTCACAAAGTGAGGCAGGTGGTGGTGGCAGCCCATATTCAGAAACATAAACATTGTCTACTATGAGAAAAGCATGAATCAATTCCTATGTCATAGTCTAACAAGCACTAATGTTGAGGTATTTGTCTTATCGCATTATGTAAAAAAGTACCTATTTTTATATTTCCACTTTTCTGCCTTTTTTTAAAAATCGTCTGCTATAGGTTATTCAGCATAGTACCTACCTTAGTCTTGGTTTAGCAGCATTGGGAACTCCTAACGAAGATATTTTTGATGATATAAACAATGTCGTGTAAAAGCTTAATAAACTAAAAGCTACAATCTATTTCTAGACTTAAAAACTTAATGAATTGTATATTCTATTTCTAGAATTAGAAGCACGTTATGGATAAATGTATGCATTGGCATTGGCTTACAGGAAAAATGCAAACAACAAGACCATTTGATACCTGCTGCATTTTGCTGCATCAGAATTAAGCAACGATGTTAGGCAAACTGCAGTTTTGGCACTTGGTTAGTTTGTCTTACGTTCAGGCTTGCCACTTGCTTATGGTTTATGTTCTGGACTATAAGAATTTGACACCAAACCTTTACTTCTCCAAACAAGTTTTCATATTATGTCTTTGCTCTTAACTTTTTCTAGCCTTCTACAAGAATCGTTGAAAACGCACAGATTGAATATCATTGCTGAAGCCTTTAACATCAGATGCAGTTGATTTTATTCATGAAGAAGCTTTTATAACGATGGCCATGGTAATGATTCAAATCAGTGAAGTTAGTGATTCCCTTGTTAATGCATTCAGGTAATTGGAAAAAATTATTCTGGATAAGCATGGGGATGCTATGAACAAGATGCATAAGTTGCTTTCAAAGACAAAACATAACAAAGTAACTGCAGTTGTTGGTCTTTCTATTTTTAGCCAATCTTGGTACTAGAATCTGCTCATGTACTTCCTTAGCTTATCCTCTAGCACTTCAGCTATCATGCTTCCTCCACCCATTTTTATCCAAACCACCTAAAGCAAAAGCTAACGCAAGAAACAAAAAGACAAAGCAGAGTTAGCATCTCCAACTAGAAGAATGTATTGCATCAATTTTTATCTACTACTGTAATGAAGATTGAAAAACACACTATTTTCATTTGATATTCAGTCACAATAGATCTATCATACGTTGAAAGTTTTTCAATTATTACAGCCATTACTCATAGATTATTCACGGTAGTGCCTAATTTTTATTTTAAACGTTTTTAACATGACACAAATGTTATAAAGCTCGCCGTTAGTTTGCAAGTAATGTATCTTTCCTGTAATTAATTATTACCTTTGTTCTTCAGCTCCTCTCACCCCAAAAAAAAAAGCTATTACTTTTCATCGATTATTCAGCCGTGATTGGCCCAATTAGGCCTTAGTCTACTCATGAAAACTACCAAGGTTGAGGCTCCAGAAGTAGGAAATCTTTGGTTCAAGCCTCCCAGTTGAGAGTTGTAACCCACTGTTGTGAATTATTACCCCATGTTGTCTGTGGATGGTGTACTGTAATCATTTTACTTCATCAAAAAAAATAAAAATAATAATCCAACCATAATTGGCAACTGTTGTTATTCATCTATTTCCAATCAGAATTCCATTTTTCCTATTTTCAAACCCCATTCATTTTTTTTTAAAAAATGGACATTATAGAAATTCAAATGAATTCATTTTCCTTTATAACACAAAATGTTGCAAAATCATTGATAACATAACAAAATTCCTCAGAAAGGGCAAAAAAAGCATCATCGGCCAAAGTATCGACCGAGAAATGAAAGGGGTCAATTTCCCACCCCTCGGCCACCCGCCGCTCAAAAAACTCAGAATTTGAACAGAAAAAATTAATGAAATTAAATCAGAGTGAAAATATTACCACTGTTGAGATGCAATAAGTTGAGAGGATGACAAGAATTGTGGAAACACGAAGCGAAGGGTGCAGCGAAGCGAGAAGGAAGCCCTGCAGTAGCCGCAGACCTAAATCAAGACAGCGAAGGTCTAATCGACGACGCCATGGATAGTATCCTCATCATTGTCACTCTATATCTCTGTTCCCCGCTCACTCTCTCATATATATGACCGAATTTCTATAGAATTTAATTTGTACAAAAAAGAAAAGAAAGATAAAAGACAAATGGATATATGCAGAGCAAAGAACCTCTGAACTGTGAAGTGAAGGGTAGTGAGACCAAGAAATTTGATACGGAAATTATTTGCGGACTGAGGACCCAGGACCCAGGACCCAAGACCCAGAACAGCTTGTGTTCAATTCGCAGCTGATTGGTTAAATCTTAAATTAGTTTCGTAGTCAAAGCAAAACAATTGCTTATCCACAATCATTGTACCGTGCTTATTCTGCTTATATATTGTGTATTAAATATCTTCGCTTCCTTTTCTCTTCCAACTTTTTCGCTTCACTCATTCCTGCATAATTGCTTGTGACCATTTCAACTCCATACCTTCTCAATTTGCAATCTAGTTTTTCACTGAACCATGAACAAATGAATAAAATGCCACTCACTTATGTGTCCACTTTCAATCTGCTACTATTAAACAAAAGAAGTAAAAGCATAACTAATTACAACTGAATGATTCAAAATTACATCTTCACAATAGTTCCTAAGGCTAATATCGTTTTATATTCTTGCTAAACCTCTCTGCTGCTATTTGTCTTGTATCAGCAATATTCAAAGCTTGAAAAGCTTCAAAATCTTATGCACTGCTTTCTTCAAAAACTTGACTGCAACAAGCATTTTACAAGATATCCACCACTCTGGAAAACCACAACTGATCTACTACAGTAGACTGTAGTAGACTCACATGTAATGCTTCTGTATATTTCAACTCCAACTTTTGAACTAAAAGACATACAAAAAAAAAGACAAACCAATACTATGCACACGTGAATCCATCTAATCAATTGTCACAGCAAACTAATTTCAAACAAAGCTCTTGTACATACAAATTTCGATCTATAAATACATACATAACATTATTGCCACCATATCAAACAACATAAGGCAACAACAACTGCTATTCCATAAACACTTTCTTATCCCAAACCATGAACAATCCAAACCCTCAGCAACTGTTAGCAAATATAGAACTCAGCAACATCCAAACAAATCCAAGTGTCCTTGAATTTGTCAACCATCTTATTTCTAAACAAAATAAACAAACACTTGAACTTTTCTGCCTGAAAAATGAAATACTAAACTTATTTGGAACATTTTACAGCACACCTGCATGGACACCAACGTTTGAAGCTGCTTTACAAACATATCAACTATTACAAATGCTCCAGGAACTTGCACAGCAAGCTAAAGAGAATGTTCAGAACCAACATCAAGAAGCAAGAGCCGAAAATTAGCAGTTTAAAAATCCAGTTCAAGTTCTTTTGCTTTTGTACTTCTCAAAACTTCCATCTTTATCTACCTCATTTTATTATCGTTATTTTATCTTCTTACTTCTGCAAAACAATCTTTCCCTGCCTCTGCCTATTTCTAATCATCATAAATCTCATTCTCACATATAACTTTTATCGCAATACACATTCATTAGAAAACTCATAAAAACACTACAAAGATATCCAGGATTCACAATACAATACTTATAAATAAGATACACAAAAGTCCAATTTATCACAAAACGACATAAGCTCCTGCTATTCTTCAGTTTGAAAGATTTCCAGCAAACAGCATCTCAAAATTCCCTCTCAAATTGACCACGATAACCTAAACAATCAAAATTGTCAACTATAAGTAATTATGATCAACAAAACAATTTCAGCAATAACCAATCTATTTTAATGCTTTCTTGAAAGTATACGCTACCTTTCAATCACTCTGATTACCAAAACTATCAATGGATGGTGGACTAGGAAGAAAATACTTCTCTTCCAATACCTCAAGCCTCATTTTTCTAGCAACCAGTTGCAGAACCGAAACATTTCTTCCAGTTCTCAAAGCAGCTTCCAGAACTGAACTCCAGTCATCATGCCTATAAAACTCTTTGAACAAGTCGCATAATTCATTTTTTAGCAAAACATTTGCAACTTGAGCTCGAGCACCAGGTCCAGCAGGTCGATTACGGCATCCATGTTCCATGGGATAAGCTACTCCACGCACAGTTGCTAACTCAATTATCTCCTCGTCTATCTCTGGATAATATGGTTGAACAGTTGGAAACTTACAATTTGCACGTGCTATCTAGAAAAACTTTGCACAAAACAACAGCCAAATGCAGATATCACTCTGTGTCTCGCTCTCTATATTCCCTTCTTCTTATTCTCATACATATGCTTACACACATCATATAAAACATTCTAGACAATCCTAACACCTAAAAGATAAAATATATAAAAAATTATACAACCTACCCCTCTGAACCACACAAAAAGAAGAGAAAAATCAGTCAAAACATGTGAAAGTCCTAGGAATATGTGAAAGATGATAACTACTAGAGTACAGACTACAGATTCAGTATACCAAAAACCCCTTCAAACACAACTAAATTCCTTACACAGCAAATATACTCACTAATCAACTACAACTAAACTTCTTCCATCAGATAATATATCTATAAAAACTAATAATTTTTCCACCGAATACAAACCAAGAAATATCATCAAAGCACATGCACACATCATTACTTCTAATTGAACTGAACTCCAATTTTACACTTGCCACCATAACTTAATCACTTCAACTACATCATCTCTATTGTATTCTTATCGCTTTTAACTTCCTTTTCCAAAAGCAGACTTCCTTCCTCTCCTTTTCTCTCATCACCTGGAACACAACATTCTACAATCAGGTATGTAAACTACAACTAAAGCACTGAGCTTATACATATACTGCTCAATCTTACATTACTAAACGATCTGAACTTCATACTCATAAACACCAACTTCAAAACTGAAATTAAAAATTATACTGAAATTAATGACATGTGATGTTCATTTCTATGCACTAAATATTTTGAACTCATGTTTAATAGAATCATTTTACAATAGTTTTTTACTTTTGCTACTGCATGTAAAATACCCTTCTCTTGTCCCTGTTTTACTACTGCATGTATTCATCATCCGCACCTATTTGTATATGTCCACTACTTTTTATTCCAAATATCTCTTCATATCTTCAACTGTTATATATTTTTGTATCTCTTACAATTACATCTCTTGATATCTCTTGATGCTATTATTTCTCTTCTTCACTTTCCAAGCAATACAGCAAAAGAATGGACCGCAGCTTCTAACTTTCAACAATCTTAAGCCAAAAACAAAAAACTGGATTGCAATCATCCAAGTGGCTAAAAAGCTAAAGAGACAACTTCTAAAGCAGGGAACCCATATCAAAAGATGATACTCCTTGACACTAAGGTATAAAAATTCATTCACATACTATTCTATTAATTACATATGTAAATACTATCACATCAATATTTTGAAACGGGAAACAGCTTAAATGCCCTCATCTATGGTTCAGACATCAACTTTTTCAAAAGATTCTTCGTCCCAAGAAAAAGATACATCATCTCAAATGCTAGAATTCAATATACTAATGAGCGATATTGTACTAAGGAAAACGAATGCACATGGATAATAGATAATTCATCAGTTGTCCGGGCAGTAGATGAACCAGAGCCACCAGCTTTCCCACCTATCTTCACATTTACCCCTTTCAACAAGCTCCACCGCCATATTGATGACAACACTGAGATAAGTAAGCATATAAACATTACAACCACTTTTTGCTCAATCAGTATTCTTAGTATTAACACTCACAGTAAAATTCTGAAATAAGATGTGATAGGAATAGTCATCCATGTCGAACCAAGAAACAACAAAACACCAGTCCCAACTAGAGAAATTGTGCTGATTGATCACAAGACTTAAGTATATACTCATTCTGTACCAGTAATAACAACTATACAGTTATGCATACACTACCTAACAAAACTATATACAGCTCTATTCCTATAGCACTGACTCTATGGGGTGACTACGAAGCAGAAGAAGGACAAATATTGACTGACAAAATCCATACTCAACCAATACTTGCAGCCATCAAAATAAAAGTCACTTCTTACCACGGTATTATTCTCAATCCTTGCTATACTATCCTCCATATACAAAAAATTACTATACTTACAATAGTTATACTAACAAATCAAATAAATAGCTATGAACATGTCTACCAAGTTTGCAACAACACTTCTCATCAATCCATCCCTTGAAGAATCTATGCCGCTAAACCAATGGTAACTGATTATATTATTGTAATTATTATTCTTTCTCTTCCATTACTCACATATAAAATCAATAGGGCAGCAAAAAATCAAGCTATCATTGCAAACCTCAAAGCACAAAGAGCCTTTCTCAATAGAGCTAAACTGCTTCCAATTCCTGATGCTGAAGATGTAACTACAATCAAAGACTTTCTGAGCTTTCCGCAACAAAAGCATACTGGGTATAAGGAAGAACCACACTGCTAGACAAGAGCCAAAAGCTGTGGTACTATGCTTGTCCCCAGTGCCACAAATCCCTCAGATCGCAACCTAACTGGCCAATTATTTGTACCTCTTGCCAGAAGCACATCAATGTTGTCACAAGGTTCAATATCTCCAATTCCAACACTAATTACTGAATACTACATAAACTAATAACTCACCAATTACTCAATAACAAGTAGAAGCTCACAATACAACTTACAAACAACTCAGGAACTCTCACGCTTGACCTTTATGCACAAGATGCAGAACAACTGCTCCCCTTCAGCATAACAGATCTCCAGAAAGAAGAGAATCAGGTATGCACAATACAATCCTTCCTCTACAATCATTAAAACAACCTCTATTCTGAATGCCTACTCAATTAAACAGAATACTATGCTCTACGACATCATTGAAGAATCAATCAACAAAACTACCATTGCTTGTTTCCTAAAGAAAGCAACAATAAACTACACCACATTCAACACTGATAGGTGCACTGCTATCATAGCCCACAAGATTGACCCCAAACACACTGCAGTGCCACCAACCAATGATTCCACATGAAAGCACAAAAGCACATGAAGAAATTGCTCAAGCTTCTACTAAATTGCTCATAGTAGACCTTACACCTGCAATTGCTCAAGTTTCTATTGAAGTTCTAGCAAAAGCTACATCAGACGCATTTCACAGCAGTCTCCTTGACTCACTCAAAATTGCAGAAAGTCCCACCAAGAAACAACGTGTTACATCATTGAAGAAGCAAGACTAATGCTGCAGAATATACAAATAGAATGCCTTGCTCTTCCTTTTCTATCTTGTGCCATATCTTTTGTATCTGTACATAACTGCCCTTTCCTACCAGTACTGCAGTATCTCCATCTTTTGTGTCAGTACATAGCTACTTTTATCAACTAATGTATATTGCTTTTGCGTCCCAACCAAGCATATTTTCTATCAATACTTAGCTGCTCTTATCAACTAATATATATTGCTTTTGCATGGCAGAGAAGCTTACTAACAGGTCTAAAGCTCCCACGCCTTGCGTGGGAAGCAAACCCTGGTAACTATAATATAAGTTTGGATCTTGTTTTCATGTTTTGCTAAAGTTTATGCCCAGAGTATGGTTGAACTTTCTATATCTTGTTTGTGATGTTTAATTGATTATTTGATAATATTATTTTGAGCAAGTTATTTATCACTTTTGCTTTCCTAATCATGATTAACCGGTCATTAATTATGATTATCTAAAGGAATTAAGTTTGCAATGAGAATTGGAAGTTAACACTAGTTCAAGGAAGTGATAAACCTAGGAAGTTCACTCACGAGAGTGGATGTGCACTTATGTGGCTTTAGTGACTTGTTTCATGTAATTTCATAAAAGAAATGAACTTGTAGTTAATTTCATAACCACGAGGGTAGGTATTGTTTAGTTATAAGTATAGTTGATTCACTACGAGAGTAGATTTCACATACATTAGGAAATTATGCCATAACTAACTGGTAATATTATTTGCAAGAGTAGTAAGGAATTTCATATCTCTATGAGTTTTCTAGTGTTATTTTCATTACTTTTATGTTTATGGTAGTCTAGATAATAAAGAAGTTCGAAAATCACCGGTAATTGAAAATCTTTTCTGTGGGTTCGACCCTTAATACCCTATATTTGCTCACGACCTGTATACTTGCAGAAAAATCGCGTGTGGGGTATTTAGAATGTTATAAATGTAAAACTTGACTGTAGATGAGTTAATTGTATATGTATTCCCCACGCACATCAACAACTCTATAAAAAGTATCATTAGGAAACTGTATCTTCAATTCACCTCTCAAGTTGCATCTTCTTGACAATGATGTCCATCCCGACTCAAACTTACTACTCTCTGATGCTAAGTCATCCTTTTCTTCATCTGTCTGAACTATACATAATGTGGAGTATGTTACACTTGGCTTACCAAGCAATGCATGCTGCCCTTGCACGATCTTGTAGACTTTACAAGTACGTATTTTTTAGCAACTACAACGCATGCATTATCATTTGCCAAAGTATATTTAACTTACAAAAAATTTTACAAATAAAGGTGGAAAACATGAACTTGAGAAACTTGTACTTGAATAACTCGTTATACATATTTGACAAAGAATTGCATATCAAAACATACTCAATCAAGTCATTTACTAATACAATGGATCATGTCATAGATGGATCCATGATTGTTTTAGCTTTTGTGGGGAGGGAGAGGGGGGGGTGGGATTATTGAACATATTATGGTAAAAAAAAAAATTGAGCAAATGGCGAAATTTGGTGGAGTTCAATTCTTTAAACTGCAGTGATAAAGTTTGGGAGATGGTTGCTAAGTAAAAGCACATTAATAGAGTTCAGAAAAAACTTTCATTTTTCTTGGTGTTGCTTTTTACTAGTACTGCTCCGTGTTTTAGTTGAAGTAGAGGTATAAACAAGTTTAATTGAGTCAACAGAATTGATTCAACGATTGGTAGTGAGAAAGTTTGCGAATAGATGGATGTGACCACGTTACTTTTTTGTGTTAATTGATGAAATCCGGGTTTTGTCCAATTTTACCAGCTCCCCAGGAAAAAAAACCAACAGATGATATCTTTGGGGAGGATGGAACTTGAAGCAGTGGGTTAGCAAATCTATTGAAGCGAACTTAGTAATGACAGTCGTTGACAGAAAATTAAGAAAGCTCAGAACTTCTATCATATGGAGTAGTGTTCGCTATCTATTCTTCGTGTTGGGCTACTCTGTCTATTCTTCGTGTTGAGGAACATTGTGACCAGACTAGAAAATATTGAAGTCCCACTGGTTAAATAAGTTAAAGTTTGAAAAAATGGATGGCACTAGATGTTTCTTTAATCCCAATGCTAATAAATTTTTGTATTATGATGTCTTCTATTGGAAGTATGGTTATTAAACCCAGTATCGACATCTTTTCAACTAGGCCACTCTTCAACAATTTAATTATTCAACCGCAGGTTCATTGGTTGAATTGAATGTGGTGGTCATATCATATAATGAAGTAATATTTTAAATTACTAAATAATATGATTATTGAATTGCAAGTTAAACTGGTGGCTAAACTCGTCAAATTTTGAGCATTTTATCAGCTGAACCACTGTGCTGTTGACTAGTCAACAGGTTCCTTCCTTAACTATTCCGACTACAAACGCGACCCACCTAAGTGGTCTACGAGTGTAGCAAATTATTGTTACCCGTGACTCCAAATCCAATACAACAACAAATAAAACCCATATTATACACAGCATAAAAATCCTTTCATATTTTTTGGTTAGCCCAAGGAGAGGTACACATATGTACTTGGTAAAATAGATGGCACCGGGTTCTTTCTTTGATACCAATGCTGCTAATACTTTGCACTCTTATGTCTTCTTTGAAATAAGAGAATGTCTTCACATGCATTTAGATGTGCTGTACTACTTATGCCACTGAACTGTGCTGCAATCTTAAGCCACTACAAACATAATAATGACATTGAATGACTTGGCCTTAAACTTCAATTTAGACAATTTACCTCCTAAAGTATGAAGTACAACACCCTCTGGAATTGTGAAAACTAGCAGAATAATAGGCGAGTGATACTCAAAGTTTAAGAATTAAAAGTGTGATGTAGAGAGTAAAGTGTCAAACATTGAAGATTAAGGCCAAATTTGAAATTGATTTCATACCTATTTTTTTCTGGTCCGACCGATCGAACCGAGAACCGGCCAAGTGTCCAATTTGAGTTATCATATAAAATCGGATAGACAAAAACTCGGTCAAACTAGATCAAAAACTGGATTTGGCTGGGTTTGACCGGAAGAATCGATTTGGTGTCAAAGCTTTTTTTGAAAAGGTCAAAGCATTTTCAATATTATGTTTTGACCCCTAGGTTGTTAAAAATTATTAATATACTTCAAATATTTCATATTTTATAAATGTTGTCCTAAAGTTTGGTGTTATTTTTCAATCAAATCCATAATTTTAATTCTAAACTTATTAATGTTCATTGAATAATATAAATTGCTACTTGATCGTTCTAATTTCTTTGTATTTTCTTATTAAATATATTTGAAACATCAAATATATGTGAATATACTTTTATTAATATTAACATGCTCTTAGGTATTTTACATACAATATTTTAATTTTTAAATAATTTTTATTTATGACGTCATCCGGTTCAACCCTGATCGAATCCATTGACTCCTGATCCCTGAACTCGACCGAGTTGATATTCGATCCGAGTTTGAAAACATGGTTTCATACTTTAGAAGGTAAAATGTTCAAAATTAAAGTTTAAAGACTAAAGCAAGAATAAGTTTATAGTTTAAGAATCCAAAGTGAAATTTAGCCAAAATTTTAAGGAAATACCTAATCATTCAAAAAAAAAAAAAAAACCAATTAACAATGAATGGTGACCCAATATTTATTTCACTAGTTACCTTGCTTTAAAGCATTTAGGGAACAAATGTGAAATTTTGTATTTGCTACTAATTTTTACTACTTGTTCAAAAAATAAATAAATAGAAAAATAAAACAAGGAAAAATATAGCTTCAATAAAAGCTTTTTGGACCATCAGTAGCCACAGATCAAGTAAAATTCCAATACCCATCTGGATTGTTGCTTGTCCCATACGTTCCACTCAAAACTGGTTATTTATTTACAAAATAAGTGTGTGGTGGAAAGTGTCAAAACATCTACATCTTGGACCAATCAGTTAATGGGGAATCATGATTGGAGAAAACTACTTAGCATGAAATGGTGGACTTTGAGTTTTCCTCCAATAAATCAAATCTTGGACCCTTTTATCACTTATGAGCCTCGAGGGACCAAAAATTGTACGCTTTTCCTCGGCAGACACCGGTTTCGTGGAAAGAGCACTATAATTTCATACTTTTACGCTAAAATGTCCCAAGTCCAAATCAAAGCAGTTATTAAAAATTTGCAATTTGTCAATGCTGTCCTCTTTTTATTGTCAAGGAATGTGGGCAAGAAAGTAGTTGTATGTGAAATGTGTTAATCAAATTCAAGTATTTCAAGAATTTGAGTTGGATATTTGCTATTGAACACCTGATATGGTGTTCTATTAGATACTATTATCCACTTGAGTTTGCCTCAAAGAGTAGATTAACAATTCGTCGATTTTGTGAATTTCAAGTTTCATTTATGCACATCTCTTCCCAAATTTGTACTTTACCCTGGATTTTGATGTATTAAATTGCAAGATTGACAAATATAACTTATAATGTATTTAGAAGCTACGCTTACTTATAATGTTATTTCACTTAAAAATTGCTGTACCTTGGATCCAGAATAACATGTGACAAGGCTAGCTTGCAGCTTTCAAGCCATATATACATGTTATCAAATTGAATTTGCTACTTTTTAGGGTTAAAATGTATGTGACACCTTTATGGATTTTTTATGTACATAACAGCCGGTTAAAGATAATTGAGTGTTGCCCTTATGTGAGTTCTGCTCCACCAGAATAAGTATAAAACCCCGGTGACTGTAAATAAGCTTATTAGCCCGTTTTGCATAGCCAAAATTGAGCACAAAAATCCTACACTCACATCCTTGTTTCTACATTGAGTAAATCTTACATATATTGACAGTGTATACACTATCACGATTGGATGTATGACATATGAGTAAACCTTGAATTTTAAATTTAAATTTAGATGAGTTATTATGCATCCAATGGTAATTGTATATACACTGTCAGTGTATAAAAGATTAATCTTTCTATATTACCCATGCTTTTTTCTTGTCTAAGGCAATTTATATTGAAATTGCTTCAACACATTACTCCAAGATGATAATTTCTTCAATATAAAATTAAGGGGGAGACATGCAGTTTACCCCTTCACTAGAACGTAAAATGTCATCCCAGTTTAGTTCACGTTCGTGTATGTTCTTTTTTTACTAGTATATGCATTTAAAAGAATGTATATACATTAAACGATGTAAAATATAAGGTAAATTACTCATAAACTCTTCTAGTTTGGTGATACCACATGACCTGCATACTATACCACATGATCTGAATGCTCATATCACTATCCCCGAGATTTTATGTAAAGTGAAACTTTGATTCAAAAAAAAAATCTATGTAATGTTGTTAGTTGAAATGTCACTACTGCCCTTACTTAGCACAAAATTGAACAAGAGTTAATACTTGTATAAAATCATAGGAAAATATATAGTGATAGATGTAAAATAAAATGAGTATTAAGTGATATTTATGCAAAACTATTATAATTTCATGTCGTGCACTTTTGAAGAGCATATTAGTAAATGTACATAATCAAAAATACTTTCCATCCAATTTTCACTTTACATTGAGCAACAAGTGGTTATGTGAATATTTTTGAAACCTTAGAAGAATTACTGGGTATGATGCAAAAGGACAAGGGGTTATAAATAATTTACCCTGAAATATACACTTATCCCTTTTAAATTCCTTGTTGAAAACCCGAAGAAAGGAAAAAAATGGAAAAGAAAAGAAAAAGAAACACTTGGGTAGAATCGGCATCTAGCTACAATAAATACAAAAAAACCATTGCCAGCTCTCAGGTTCCTTTATTTGCAAGGATTTGCATCAAAGTTTTTATTTCCTACTCAATATGGGGAAAATTCATTTCCTCATTGCTTCTTTATTGATGGCAAATTATTTTATGCTTCACCAAGCAATTATACCACCCCAAAATCTCACCACAGATCTATCTGCTCTTCTTGAATTCAAAAGCCATATTTCTTTAGACCATTTTGGCTTCTTAAACAATTGGTCTTCCACAACCTTTGTCTGCAACTGGACTGGGATTTCCTGTGCTTTCAAGAACCAACGGGTTGCAGCTTTGAATCTTTCTAATTGGAGCCTTAGAGGGATAATTCCTCCTCATTTAGGGAATCTCACATTCTTGACTTCACTGGATTTCAGCCATAACAATTTCAGTGGCTTCATCCCTCATCAGTTAGCTAATCTGAGAAGTTTGAAACTGATGAATATTGGATACAACAACTTGTCTGGAGAAATCCCTTCATGGTTTGGAAACTTGCAAGAACTTCAGTTTCTTCTTCTCAACAACAACAGCTTCTCTGGTGTGATCCCACTTTCTGTAGGAAATATCTCAAAGCTGAAGCAACTAAATTTAGGTTGTAATTTATTGGAAGGAAATATTCCAAAAGGGATTGGAAATCTTTCCAACTTGAGGACATTAACTTTAAGAGGTAACCAGCTTACCGGGTCCATACCATCTGGCATCTTCAACATGTCTTTGGAAGAAATTGATTTTGCAGAGAATAGCTTGTCAGGTAGCCTTCCAATAGACATCTGCAATCATCCATTGGAACAGATCAAAGGATTGAATCTTTCAGTCAATCAGCTTCAAGGTTCAATTCCATCTGAGTTATATAAGTGCAGAGACCTTGAGCATTTATCACTGTCCAACAATCAGTTCAATGGCCGGATCCCAAGAACACTTGGATACTTGGACAAGCTCAAGGATTTATCCATTGGGGGAAACAATTTTACTGGTATGAACTCCATTTCCTCTACGAACTTGCTTTCATATTTAAGCGGCATGAACAAATTTGCGAATTCGACATTGTTCCGTTTACAATATTTTTTAGATTTTTACGGTTTTCTGCTACCATGCCAAGTCCTCTTCTACCGAATAGTAATTACATGGCCGAACGTATGGTTGTGAAAATGCCATGTGATACATTGGTATCAATCACAGTCAACCTAATTAATAAAGTAAGATAGGCCTTTCTTGTTTGGTAATTGATAGAGTATATACAGGATTCATTTTATATTATTGGGATTATATTAGAAACCACCCTTGAGGTTTTTAACTATTTCACATAGTTCCTTTGAAGTTTGAAAAATTACATATAAAACTATTTAATGGTCAAAACTTTGAAAACATAACCCAAAATGCCCTCATGAAATTGTGAAGTTCATTTTACCTTCCTATAAAATTATTCAAAAACTATGGAACATGAACAAAATCTCAAACTCATTTTCAACCATTATCTCTACTATTTTAAATCTTTAATATTACCATATTTCAAATTAGTACCATTATCACAATAGCCATTATCACCATCAGTTCCTAAATTCTAAAATCTCAAACGAAATTTTAAAAAATTTGCACTGTTAAACTCAAAAAATTTTCAATAACTGCATCAATATAACATTCTATTCCTCAAATATTATAGTATCAATACTAGCCCTATCCTTTATAAACCCAATTTACATCTTCTTCTATTCATCTCCAAATCCTCCAAGCAAAGCTAAAATTAATTTTTAATATGTTATGATTGTGTTTTAGACATGATCGGTTATTCCACGAGTGAATTTTATTTTTGTTTCCATTAAATGTCTAATTGTGTGATGCATTCATATGAACAAGATTAGGAGTGGATTGTTTAATTGCATGAAAAATATTAATATGTTAAGGCTATTATGGTCATTTTGTAAAGTCAAGGGAGGTATGTGTAATATTGAAAATCTCAAGAGCATTAGGTGAAATTGTCAGAAACCTCGAGGGAGGCTTCTGAAATTATCCCTATATCATTTGGTGGGATACAATGATGATGCTACACCACATGACTTTAACACATAGGGTATCTTGACCGGATTTGACTTTTCGTGAGTGAATTCCTTCTCTATTTTCTATAATGCACAATTAGATGTATAATTCGTGTTTATCATTTATTAAGGGTTAGAATTGGTCAAAATTAAAAGTGATCATACCCCTCTATGATAAATGACACGCTTGTCATGCATTTCCTGTTGAGGAATGGAGTGGAAATTTATTGGAAAGAAGCCAAATCGTCTTGACCATGTAACACCTCCCCTATGAATTTCTCAACAAAGGGGCTTCTCGGCATGCACTTAAGTCAATAAAATAAACAAGTGAAGTCTTTCCTACCAAGGAACGAATCTCACATGGACCCATCAATAAAATTAGACACTTGGTCAGCATTGCAACAACTGACTAGTACTAGAACTAAACAAGTGGTTTGAGTTCCATTCCAAGATCTTAAGGTTCTGATTATGTAGTGTGTTTGAATTGAAAATTAGTTAGAAAAAAATTTTAGAATAATATTATAACATTTTTTGAAAAATAATATATGTGAAATAAAAAAATTATTGTAAAACAAAGTTGATTAGAAAACATTTTTGTAATGAAAATGACAAATTTTTTTTCTAAGTGAAAGCTATCCAGACCCCTATTTAAAATGTAGTGTCTAAACAATTATTATTTCCTACAGTATTGGACGTAGTATTGTTAGACTGAAATGGATGCCAAAAAATTTGGGGTGGCAAGTTACTTTAGTTGAGATTTTTTAAAAAAAAAATTAATTCACACTGTAGTTAGTCGAATTTATTCAACAAGCTTCGTTTGAAAACCAGAACTTAGGTAGATCCAATTTTCAAAAAATTCAATAATCCAAATTGTGGCGCATCACTTTATGAGATGATGTAATATACAATTTACGTCATTGAATTTTTGAAAACCAAATTTACCCAAATATAAGTAATGAGTTACACTAGATAATTGTCCTACAAAAAAAAAAAACATGAAATACATGACTTTAGAGAAAGGTAACACTAGTGCTAAACTCTTCATTGGTGATTGTACTACGAATAAAAAGTGTAAAGTGGAATAGCAAGTATATCATAAGTTATATCAAAAGTTATATCTCTATTATTCATTTAACTAATTCTGTCAAAATAGCTTCAAAATATATCATAAGTTATGAGGGTATATCTGTCAATTCATCATCAATGATATCACAAATAGGGCCCAATAATCTGACAAGGGAGGTATCTGATATTTTGCAAAGTTCAAGGGAGGTGAGTGAGACTGTCAGAAATCTCAGGGGACATTTCTGAAATTATCCCTTGTTAGATTTTACTGAACGAACTAATTTTGCCTATTACATGCAGGTGGAATTCCAATGGAAATTGGAAATCTCACCAATTTGGAGATACTAAACATGCAAAGCAGCTTTCTGACAGGAGGAATTCTATGGCCTATCTTCAATGTATCCTCTTTGAGAGTAATAGATTTGTCTAGCAACAGCCTCTCAGGAAGCTTTCCAGTGAACTTATTTTACAATCTTCCAGCACTGAAAGAGCTAAATCTTTCAGCCAATCAGTTAATTGGCTCCATTCCCTCCTTCGTTTGGGAATTCAAGACTCTTGAAACTTTAGATTTATCCACAAACAACTTGACTGGTGGCATATCAAAGAGGGTTGGGAACCTCACATCGCTCAAAAAGCTTTATCTAGATTTTAACTTGCTGACAGGTATGTACTTTACCTCCGTATGGTTAATAATATGCCTAGATTGTTGTTTCCTTTTGACACTATTGGAAGAGCTTAGTATGGATTCATATTTATTTAACGGATAAATAAAAGACGATGTTTACAATATTAGGGAAGGATTACAGCACCAACTATTTAAAACATGATTTCGATGTCAAGATATGGCTATTCTCTGCTAACGTGAAGGGAATGGGGGGAGGGGGGGGGGGAAGCTAATCTATGGGTTAGTTAATGCTTCATGGTTTTGTTTGTAAAGGGACATAAGCTGTAGGTTTAAGCAGTTGAGCATTACCCTTATAATTTGGCCAAATAAAATCTCATAATTCCAAGCAAAATATATAAAGATTTATGATTTTACGTTTTCTGTTTAAGTCTGTCATCCATGGCTTTAGATGAATTTTGTCAAGCCTAATCTATCCTTTGAAATTTAGAGGATAAGAAAATGCTAGTTCTTGCATCTTAATTATACATGAATTTTTTCAAGTCTAATCTATCCTTTGAAATTTAAAAAATGAAAAAAATAAAGCTAATGGCTCCACTTTTTTTTTTTTTTTTTTTGTTAATGGCTTTCCATTTTCTTCATATGCTTTTACAAAAATTGTAAAGGAGATAAAGTGACAATTACGGTAATTGAAGTGTCACTAACAATGATTTCATAAAGG
Source organism: Coffea eugenioides (assembly GCF_003713205.1). Taxonomy (NCBI): domain Eukaryota; kingdom Viridiplantae; phylum Streptophyta; class Magnoliopsida; order Gentianales; family Rubiaceae; genus Coffea; species Coffea eugenioides. The sequence continues at coordinate 2,745,655 of NC_040039.1, forward strand.
GGAAATAACTTATTTTGTCTCTATTGTCTTTAAAAAGTATTTTTTTTGTCTCTTACTTTTAGACAGATTCAAAATCATCCCTTACATTATGAAGCTTTCCAATCAACTTTGTGGTTGATAGTGACACAATCTAGCCACGTACATGCATATAATTTTAGGGGCTAAATCGGAAGATAAAATTCTTTTGACCAAAACTTTTAGTAAAATGACTACTTTCAACCATCACATTTTCAAAATTATCCATATTTGAAAGAATGCTTAAACAATTGTCAGATTTTGACAACGTTGAAGTATTAGCATATATAATTGACAAGAATGCACGGCCTAGCTCGTGCATATATATATATATATAATTGAAAGGGTTTTGAGTCAACCAAATGACAAATTCAAATGTTTGATCACAGATTAGCATATGTCTGAACATTTATTGAAAGAAATTGTTGATGCATGTCCAACTACTGAAGTGGAAAGAAATCATCTATGAACCTGTTGAACTAAAAGGTTAGATACAATTAAACAGGATACAGTACTGGAGTATGCTTGAACAATCTATACTTTTTATTCTCGCTTTTATTTGTTACATGGACGAGTTTTTTTGGCAATTTGCTGGATATGCATTACAAATTCCTTCAAATAATCAAACATGTATCAATCACTAAATCAATGAGGTTTAATTTTCACAGCTTTTGTTTTCTTCATTTGCTTGATTAACAACTCTTGAATTGATATGCATACTGGGGGTAAGTGGAAAACTACAATTGATCATTTTTAATAATAATAATAATAAAAAAGCAAAAAGAAAAAGAAAAAGAAAAAAATGAAACGATTTGTACATAGCTAGGGCATACGACAATTGTTGTTGGTATCACATGGGCAGATGCCTCAGTAAGTAACTAATAAACAAGACTGTGAATTACCTGCTAGATTTTCCTCCTAATTCATCCATCTTCATTCTTCTCGCCTTTTTTGATTTGTGTAAAACAAGAAATGGCAGAAGTAGAAGTTGATAGGCATCTTAATACATTAAGTAGTATTCTAAAAATGAAAGTTTTACGCAGGTGAGTTACCAAGTGAGATTGGTAACCCCAAACTGGAAATGCTTGATCTTGGAAGTAATAACCTAGCAGGCCATGTTCAACCAGGGGTATTCAACATGTCATCACTCATTCGGATGAGCTTGGTTGAGAACAACTTCAATGGATCTCTTCCGTTAAGCATGTGGACCACACTTCCTAATATTCAATGGCTAAATCTGCGCACCAATAAATTCACAGGGACGATCTCTAGCTTCATATCCAATGCATCTAAACTCACCTTGCTCTCCCTGACTGAGAACTCATTCACCGGCCCTATACCTAATACACTTGGTGACTTGAGATTCTTAAAGAGACTTTTCGTTGGAATAAACAATTTCACGAGAGAATCTTCAACTCCAGAATTGAGGTTTATCACTTCCTTGACAAATTGCAGAGATTTGGAGACAATGGAACTATCACTGAATCAATTCAATGGTTTTCTTCCAACTTCAATTGGAAATTTCTCGAAAACTCTTACCTCGTTCAATGCCTTCGGAAGCAAAATTAAGGGCACCATTCCAGGTGAAATTGGAAACATAAGCAGCTTGGAATCCATAAATATGGATAGCAACGAGTTCACAGGATCCATCCCCTCAACAATTGGAAAGCTGACACGTCTGGATCGTATATATCTAGAACACAACAGGCTTCAAGGTTCCATCCCAGCTGAGCTTTGCCAACTGAAGATGCTTGGTGACTTGTATCTGAACGAAAACTTGCTCTCCGGTCCAATACCATATTGCTTGGGGGAAATCACATCCTTGAGAAGAGTATTCTTGCACCTCAACAATTTGACGTCCACAATTCCATTGAGTTTTTGGAACCTCAATGATCTCTTAAGTCTGAACCTGTCTTCGAACTCTTTAAGTGGTGACATTCCCTCGCAGATTCAGAATCTTAAGGTCATAATAGAATTAGACTTATCATGGAATCAATTATCCGGTGATATTCTAAGTTCTTTCAGAGCTGCTCAATCACTTGTTTTCTTGTCCTTGGCACACAATACTTTTCGAGGTCGCATTCCTCAATCTATGGGAAATTTAATAACCTTGGAGTATTTGGATTTGTCTCACAATGATTTTTCTGGAACAATTCCACAGTCATTGGTGAAGCTTGGAGGCCTCAATTACTTCAACGTGTCTTTCAATAGACTGGAAGGGGAAGTTCCAACCGGTGGACCATTTGCCAACTTTACTGCTCAATCGTTTTCGCAAAATTTTGCTTTATGTGGCTTAGCTAGGTTAGATTTGCCACCTTGCAAAACAAAATCACCTTCCCATTCAGGGTCAAGAAACATTTTGAAGTACATTTTACCACCAATTGTGTTTGCCATCCTAATGGTGGCAGTGGTCACATTTTTGTTGGTAAGAAAAAGACGAAGTCCGGAAATATCAAGTGAAATATCATTGTTTCAACAATGGTATTGGCGAAGGGTTTCTTATGAAGAGCTACTAGAAGCAACAGATTCCTTCAGCAGCAACAATCTTCTTGGAACTGGAAGTTTTGGTTCTGTATTTAAAGGGACACTCCTCGATGGATCCGAAGTCGCGATAAAAGTTTTCCATCTGCAATCTAGGGAAGTAACCAAGAACTTTGACGGAGAATGTGAAGTATTGGCCAGCATACGTCACCGAAACTTGATAAGAATCCTCAGTTGCTGTGTAAATCGTGATTTTAGAGCTTTGGTGCTAGAGTATCTGCCAAATGGGAGCCTTGAGAAATGGTTGCATTCTGAAAATTATTTCTTGGACGTGGTACAAAGGTTTAAGATTATTGTTGATGTGGCGTTGGCTTTAGAATATCTTCACTAGAAGTGGCAAAATGGATTCATATCCACCAATCCATCCATATAAACCAATCTTAAATGGATTTGGATGATCCATATAAATTCAATGGTTTTAAATGGATAACCATTTAAATCCAATTATATTGGTGGATTTAAATGGATTATCCATCTTATCCATATACATCCATTTAACTTAAAAAATAGAAAACACATTTATAAAAATGTGAGATAAAATCTTGTGGGACCATCTATTCTTTTCTTCATAACTTTCTCATATGTCAAATTAATTTTGTGGGACCACCTATTCTTTCCTTCATAACTTCCTCACATGCCAAGTTGCCAATAACATTAATTGCATTTTATTTGCTTCTAGTTTCTAGACTTCTTCCATCCTTTTCAAAATTATATTTTAGTCTCTACTCTTGTTTGTTTTAATTAAACTCTCATGTAGTAATGATTGCAAACATTTATATTCTTAAGTAAAGAAAAAGCGAGAATGCATCATGCAGTGTCAAAATATTTTTTATTTTTTTAATTCTTTTATTTATAAAAATATTTTTCTAAGGAGTGTCCCCGCAACATTGATTAAGATATGTAAATGACACCTTTTTTTTTTTTTTTCCAAATTGTCATACTTGCAATCCCTCTCCCCTCATCACCCAACCCAAATATCCAAAAAAAAAAAAAAAGACGCCTAATTTACTAAGTAATATAAGGTAGCTTGTATATCAATGGTATAATAAGGAGTTTCATACATTTTTAGGTACTACGTGCACATGTGATGAAAATATTTTACTTGTCAAATAACATAAGATTTCTTATTAGAATTCCACTTTAGGTGATTTAAGGATAGAACTTTGGGGATCTATATTTTTTGGAAAAAAACATTTGGATCTTAAATTTAGGATTTGGGAGAGTAAATGGATAAATGGATGGATCATGGTTTACACTATCCATTTAAATGACATCCATTTAGATCCATTTATTAAATGGTTTTAATTGGATTGGATCAATTTGATCCACTATCCATTTAACTAAAACCATTTATCAACCATTTATCCATTTTGCCACTTCTAATCTTCACCATGATCACGCACCAGATGTTGTTCATTGTGATTTGAAGCCAAGCAACATCCTGCTAGATGAAGATATGGCTGCACATGTCTGTGATTTCAGTATTTCCAAAATCTTCGGCAATGGGGAAACTATGATTCAAACCAACACTTTGGCCACAATTGGTTATATGGCACCAGGTAATATTTCTTCTCTTTTTCTAAACTACGATATTCTGAACCATTAATTGTTTCTAAAAGCTGCGCTAAATATTATGAAACACTTAATGCCAATTGTTGTTACAGAATATGGAGAGAAAGGAATAGTGTCTACAAGTGGTGATGTCTACAGTTTCGGCATAATTTTGCTTGAAACATTCACAGGGAAAAAACCAACTGATGATATCTTTGGGGAAGAATTGAACTTGAAGCAGTGGGTTAGCAAATCTATAGAGGCGAACTCAGTTATGAAAGTCGTTGACAGAAACTTAATTAAGAAAGATCAGAACTTCTATCCGATGGAGCAGTGTCTGCTGTCTATTCTTCGTGTTGGACTACTCTGTCTCAGCGATTTACCCCAGGAGAGAATCAACATGAGGAACATTGTGGCCAGACTAGAAAATATTGAAGTCCCACTAGTTAAATAAGTATAGAGTTTGATAAAATGGATGGCACTCGATGTTTTTTTTTAATCCAAATGCTAATAAATTTTTGTATTATGATGTCTTCTATTAGAAGTGTAGTTATTAAACCCAGTCTCGACATCTTTTCAATTAGGCCACTCTACAACAATTTAATGATTCAACTGCAGGTTCTTCGGTTGAATTGAATGTGATGTCATATTATACAATGAAATAATATTTTAAAGGGTAAAAAACAAAAAAACCCTATGTGATAAGTTTAATACACAAAAAAGCTCTCTATGGTTTCAAAATATACAATACGACACCTCATGCTTTGAACTAAATTGTAAAAATGACGGAATCCGTTAAACTTAACGGAAATGACTTATTGGAACCTAAAAAAAAATTGTTATACCTAATTTTTATCAAATATACCTATTCTACCCCTTAACTCTCAATTCTCTCTATTTAGAGAATAAAACAAATGATTTTTTTGAGCTGTCTTTTGCTTAATTATATCAGGGTATTTTGGTCATTTTGTCCATTTCCATTAAGTTTAACGGATTCCGTCACCTTTACAATTTAGTTCAAAACATGAGGGGTCGTGTTATATATTTTGACACAATGGGGGGCTTTTCTGTGTATTAAGTTTACCACAGAGGGTTTTTTTATTTTTTACCCTATTCTAAATTACTGAAATAATATGATTATTGAATTACTAGTTAAACCGGTGGCTAAACTCGTCAATTGTTTAGCATTTTAATTATCAGCTGAACCATTGTGTTGTTGACTAGTCAACAGGTTTCTTTCTTAATTGTTCCAACTACAAACAAAACCCATATCGGTGGCCTATGAGTGTAGCTAATTATTGTTATCCGAAACCCCAAATCCAATCCAACAAAGACTAAAGCAGGAGTAAGTTTATAGTTTAAGAATCCAAACTTGCGTCACAACCAATTACTTCATCATTACAATACTTCACGTACCAGCAGATTTCTACTAACCCTAAATCTTTTTTTATTTCGCTAACGTATTGCAGTTTATTGAAGAATCTCTGAAGAAAGATAACAAGTAGCATGAGCGATTTCAAGATAATATGAAAATTTTAAAACAATCACATATTCTTATTTTTTATGGCCCATTTTTCATATCTATGGAATTTATGAATATATAGAATGTTTTTGTCATTTTAGTAGTTTGTAAACATCAATGTATAATATAATCAAAGTGATATCCTTTTGCCACTCATTTATTCTGGCGTTACAAGAGTAATTTTTTTCATTTGAATTTTTTTCTTAAGATTCCTATATATTGCCATTTTAGGTTAATTCAATTGATTTATATCCATGGTAAGTTATCATTTTTATAATTTACAATCTTTTTGGCAGCTAAATTTAAGTTGTTAATCTAATTGACAAAGTTTTTTGCTACTGGATTGTATTGAAATGCACTGACTGGGTTAGGTAACATCCGAAAAGAGGGAACCTAGCATCTGACAAGAGGGAATAGTAAAATAGGTTTTTGGGTAGGATTGGGTTAGTGAGCTCACATAAGTTGTACAGATGTCAAATTTTTAGGGTGGGGCTTGATAATGAGGCTTCTTAAGGGGGCTGGGCATCTATTCCACTTGAAAGAAACATCATCGATATGACACTAAAAATTGTAGCTGTAGCAACTAGTAGTCTAACAATTATCAATAATAATTGTAACGTGCAATAGAAATACTAATTCAATAAATGTAGATATTAAAACAACAAAGGTAGAAACTAATACAATAATATAGAAATAAAACAAATTTTAAGGGGAGAGAAAATTTGATATATTTTTTTACTTATTGTATTAGTGTCTATATTTATTATTTTGGTATATACATTTATTCTCATATTGTCTATATTGCACTGTGAAATTGTCGCTGGTAATTGCAGAGTTGGTATAAATTACTATCTCTTACAAGTTCAAACTCAGACATTATTGCAAATTTAATTTAAGTTACATTTATTAATAACTATACATTGAAACAATAATCAGAGTAGCGCAGCGGAAGTGTAGTGGGTCCATAACCCACAAGTCCTAGGATCGAAACCTGGCTTTGATATATTAGAGTTGCTTTTATCCACTATTTTCTTTTTTTTTTTTTAAGAAAAGATAAAAAAAAAAAGTTACCAGTAGGAACGTATTCTCTAATGACACCTACTCTCTAATGATAACTCTATACAAATTATCACTAGGAAACTGTGTCTTCAATCTACCTATAGAAATGTTTGCATCTTCTTGATAATGATGCTCATCCCAACTCAAACTTACTAGGGCAACTTACACTTTATTCCTTTGTGGTTCAGTATTTTTTTTACATAACCCCTTCTATGGTTCAAAAACTATACATAACCCCCTCATGGTTTGAATTAAAGTGTCAAAATGACGGAAATGATCATTTATAACGGAACTTTTAATAATGTCGAAATTACCCTTTTAAATACATGACACACTAACCCCGTATGGTTTTATGATTTACCATATAATCCTATTATAGTTTACTACTTTACCATATAAATTCCTTATAGTTTAATACTCTATGTAAAAAAAATACTAAACCACAAGAGGGTAAAGTATAATTTGTCCAACTTACTATTCTCTGATGCTAAGTCATCCTTTTCTTCATCTGTCAAAAGACTCAAAACTATACATAATGTGGAGTATGTGACACTTGGCTTACCAAGCAACGCATGCTGCCCTTGCAGGATCTTGTGGGTTTTACAGGTACATGTATTTTTTAGCAACTACAATGCATGCACTATCATTTGCCGTAACATATTTAACGTACAAAAAGTTGTACAAATATAAGTGAAAAACATGAAATTGAGAAACTTGTACTTGAGTAACTTGTTATACTTATCTCCCTTGTGTGTTTTTAGTGTGTGTCTTGTGTAGTATGTCAATTCACCTATTTATAGAGAACATTATTTGGCCAAAAAACCAAATAACAATAGGAAATCAATGCTAATTCCTAAACTTATATAGAGTAAGAAATAACTTCTAAATCCTAAACAAAATAGGAAATTTCTTGACTACTATTTCAAGTAACTAAATCTAATTAGCAAACCAGATACTACCACAAAAAACAAAAAATCTACCTAAAAGAAATTAATTCAATTTCTTAAGAATGAGCTCACAGGATCCATCCCCTCAACAATTGGAAAGTTGATATGTCTGGATCGTATATATCTAGAGCACAACAGGCTTCAAGGTTCCATCCAAGCTGAGCTTTGCCAATTGAAGATGCTTGGTGACTTGTATCTGAACGAAAACTTGCTCTCCAGTCCAATGTCATATTGCTTGGGGGAAATCAAATCCTTGAGAAGAGTCTTCTTGCACCTCAAAAATTTGACGTCCACAATTCCATTGAGTTTTTGGAACCTTAATGATCTCTTAAGTCTGTCTTCAAACTCTTTAAGAGGTGATATTCCCTCGTAGATTCGGAATCTTAAGGTCATAATAGACTTAGACTTATCATGGAATCAATTATCCAGTGATATTCTAAGTTCTTTCAGCACTGCTCAATCACTTGTTTTCTTGTCCTTGGCACACAATACTTTTCGAGGTCACATTCCTCAATCTATAGGAAATTTCATAAGCTTGGAGTATTTGGAATTGTCTCACAATGATTTTTCTGGAACAATTCCACAGTCATTGGTGAAGCTTGGAGGCCTCAATTACTTCAATATGTCTTTCAATAGACTGGAAAGCGAAGTTCCAGCCAGTAGACCATTTGCCAACTTTACTGCTCAATCGTGGTTGTTGAGATGTCTTGAATCAGGTCTTCGACCTTCGCTGAGCTGTTCGGGGTCTTGCTGCCCGGTCAGCGAGTCGGGGGCCCGGGGGGTAGTGTTGCCCCCGGTGAGGGCTCGAGGGCAACGCCCCTGAAGCTTACAGTATATATTAGTTACCGTATCCGTTTTATTTTAGGTCTTAGTTTTGGACCTATCGTTGGGTCCAGTCCATTTGGTTGTATATATATACACCTTATATTTAGTCTATAAACTATTCTAATTTGAACCCTAATAAAATCTGATTTCCCCTAAAACTGTTCTAATGTCCTTGTTTGTTCTCTTGTTTTGTTGCATCTGTTATAACAAACTGGTATCAGAGCTACGGTTCGGATCTCGCAACGATATGTCTGCGTTGAACATCAAGGTCGACAAGTTCACCGGGAGAAATAGTTTCAGTCTGTGGCAGATCAAGATGCGGGCCCTGTTAAAGCAACAGGTGACGGGATTTTTATATCAATGCAAGTTTAATTCCGATTTTATACCCGTTGACTGCAAGTATACAGGCCAAAATCGTAATGTAGGGTATGTATCGGGTCAATCCCACGAGGAGCAAATTAACCAATTACTAGGTCCTTATTTTCTCTATTATTTAGACTTATGCATAAATTTGAGTAGAGAAAGTATATTGCTATAGTTTACAAATCTGATATACAAATCTAGTTTAGCAAATGCTAAATGCAAATGGAGAAATTTCACTCAAGGAAGACTCTAGGGATGTAGATTCCACTTATGGCATAAACAACACAAATGAATGGATTTACCTCTTGTTATTATTCTTGTTTAACCAGAGATTCATTTCCAAAATTACCAAGTCTCATTCTTATGATGAAATGGCCTAAAGCAGTTCAGTTTTCCTAATTTTCATGGTGAAATACTAGTCTACTCTGTTTTCTTTCATGAAATGCTAAGTAATCCACTTAAGTGTATCTCTATTTTCATGAACATACAACTTAAGCTCTACTCATATGTTTCCATTGTTACTACCAACTCTCATTGAACAATAACAACTATAAACATGCTATTGGTGATCAATCAATAACAAGTAATCACAGCTACACAAGTAGACAAGTTAATACAAGATATAACAAGTGTAAATCACATTCAAATAGTATTATTTAGTCATAAGTTTCATCTACTCCCTAGATTAAGAAGTTTAGCTACTCATGAATAATTTAACAATCAAACTCACAAGTTTATTAATGCAAAACATCATAAAGTACAAGTACAAGAAGGATAAAAGAAAGCTTAGCCAATTGATGGTGAAGCCCTCCAATTACTGCTATATTCTTGTACAAGATGATTACAAGTGAAAACTCCAAATGCTTCTCCAAGAACTCCTAACTAGAGAGAAATTAGTTACCAGAAGGAAAACTAGCTATGTATGGTTATATCCTGCTTCTTCCTTGTGCCTCTGCATAAAAGGTGGTAGAAAGTCCTTTTCGCTCCCTTCATAATTTTCTCCACTCAGATTTTGTAAGAGAAGTCACAGATATGATGTTTCCTTTTGTCTACAACTCATTTGGTCTTCTCTTTTGTTGCAGAAGCATGTACCACCGATTTCTGTCTCTCAAAATAGCTGGAAAAGTTGTGAGAAAGGTAAAGAAAAATGGCTGTGCCACTTGCTGAAGAGAGAGACAGATCCGAGGGGTGAAAATGGATCCGAATCTTCAGGATCCGAGGACTTCCTATGCTGGATCCGAGGTCGGATCGTTTGACCTCAGATACATTGCTCCAGAAGTACAGACGAGGGTTCAGATCACTCTTTGATCTCACGGATCCGAGCTCAGATGGCACTCGGATCCGTGCCATTGAATTTCCAATTTTTCACTTCTTTCCTTTTTCCTTCATTTTTGCTCCTAGTTTCTCTTCTACTTTTATCCTCAGGACGATTCTTACAATTTCTTCATCTCGTGCATGAATTCCATATATTCATATCCTTCATATTTTCACAAAATTAACATATTAATCCACTTATTTATCAAGTTTTGAACATTCAAACAATATTTAATCAATTATCACCAAAAGAGTTCAAATATGGTTTTAATTTTCTCAAAACATACCAAAAGTTCATACCAAATTTATACAAAATACATGTTAAATATTCACTTATCAACAGGGTTTGTGGAGTCCTCTAACGAAGAAGAAATCGGATTCCGTTGATGCAGAGTCGATGAGTCTGGAGGAAAAGGTTCACTCGACAATCATGTTGTGCCTGGCAGATGATGTCATCACTGAGGTCACCGATGAAGAAACTGTTGCGGGTTTGTGGGTTAAACTTGAAAGTCTCTATATGACGAAATCTTTAACCAACAAGTTGCTGCTAAAGCAACATCTGTTCGGTCTGCGTATGCAGGAAGGTACTCCTCTTCGAGAACATTTAGATCAATTAAATACGATTCTTCTTGAGTTGCGTAGTATTGATATTAAAATTGAGGATGAGGATGCCGCGTTGATTCTGTTAGTGTCTCTGTCGTTATCGTATGAGAATTTTTTTCAGTCTTTTATTGGAGGCAAAGCTACTGTGACTCTAGAAGAAGTAAGATCAACACTGCATACTAGAGAGTTGCGCCATAAGGCGGCTGGTAATATTACAGATAATCAGGCTACTGGGTTAGTGGTCACCGGTAGTAAAGGAAAATTTGGAAAAAAAAAAGTCTGGAAACAAGAAGCAGTTCTCTAAAGGTCCCAAGCTGGATGATATCTGTAACTACTGCAAGGAAAAGGATCATTAGAAATCTGATTGCCCTAAGAAGAAGAAGCAGCAGGAAAAACAACATGCTTCATTTTCAGTTACAGAAAAGAAAGCAATAAATTCAGACGAAGATCTGGCTCTAATTGCAAACGAACCAACATATCACTCTGATGTGTGGGTTCTTGATTCTGGGGCATCCTATCACATATGTCCAAACAGGGAATGGTTTACAACATATGAGCAGATAGATGGCGGAAATGCCTTGATGGCTAATAGCTCTGTCTGTAAGGCTGTTGGGATCGGCTCTATTAAAATTAGGACACATGCTGGAAAGGTTGCCACACTGAACGAAGTCAGGCACATACCACAAATGACGAAGAATCTAATATCCCTTAGTGCTCTGGACAGTAAGGGTTTCAGGTTCAGAGGGGAAGGTGGTGAATTGTGCATCAGTAAAGGTACATTAGTGGTTCTCAAAGGAGTTAAGCATGGTACCCTGTACATCTTACAAGGTTCTACGCTAATAGGCTCTGCCACTGCTGCTGTTGTATCTTCTGAAGATCGCAGGTCTGATATGACCAAGCTGTGGCGCATTAGGCTTGGTCATATGAGCGAAAGGGTGATGCAGATTCTGTCTAAATGTGATCTTCTAGAAGGCCACAAGGTACCGATCTTGGATTCTGTGAACATTGTACTTTCGGTAAACTCCATCACAAAAAGTTTGGGGAGGCAATTCATAGGACAAAAGGCACACTTGATTATATCCATTATGACTGTTGGGGTCCTTCACGAGTTGAGTTTTTGGGAGGCTATCGGTACTTCTTATCCATGATTGATGATTATTCAAGGATGATTTGGGTAATCGTTACGAAGGAAAAATGTGAAGCTTTCAAGAACTTCAAGCAGTGGAAAACCTTAGTGGAGAATCAAACTGGAAAGAAGATCAAAAGGCTGTGAACTGGTAATAGTCTAGAATTTTGTTCAAAGGAGTTTGATGAGATCTACAAAGATGAAGGAACTGCCCGGCAACACATAATTCGACACACACCACAACAAAATGGTGTAGCAGAACGCATGAATCAGACACTTCTAGAGAGAGCACGGTGTATGCTCTTTAATGCTGGGTTGCCAAGAAGGTTCTGGGCGGAATGTGATAGCCCCACCTCCCCCTAAGGTGAACAAAATGGTTCGGCGGACAGCCTGCCCAACTCTCGCCGGGACTATGGATCCGGAACAAGAGTACCCCTACCAACCGCTCAAAAGAACTTCGAGAAGATAACATTGACTATCCGAAACCCAAACAAGCACAACAACTTGAGATACACATGGTTGCAAATTTACAATTCAAAAGGAAATTGTTTGGTTAAAATACATTTAAGGTTTTCCAACCATCGAGGAGCTATACAAAAAAAAATGCTAAACTAGCTCAACTCATGCTTCAAAACATCATAGTCTTCAAAAGGTGATTTCCTGTAAGGAAAACAAGGATAACGGAACGGGGTGAGTTAGAAGCTCAATGAGGTACCAACAGTATAAACAGTAGAATCAGTAGAATTCATGTGAAACCACTTTGGAGACACATATTCACATCAAATACGAGAAATGAATGAATGTCACAATGTAAAGGATACAGGTGGCTCTCAGGAGCCAAATCCCCGTTGCTATACTTGATCCAGTCTTGTTGACCATTCGTCAACGTTCAAATAAAGGAACCAGTCCAATAGATCACCACTTTAACGCCAAAATCCCGTACACCAAACATACCCCTTACCGGGCTCGAACGCCAAACAGGAACAGGAATGGTAATATTCGTGTATACCGGAATCAAGAGTCTCAATACCCAAAGATTCCCCCAGGAACAGGCACCCATGGATTGTCAATTATCTCGACCAAGTCCTCGCTGGCTCGATTTAATTAACTCCCCATGAGGTTGAGCTCAGGTTTAATAGGAAGGTCGTTGGATACTCTTCCAAACGACATCATAACAAGTGCAAGTAACAAGTTCAAATACATGACAAGTACAAGTAATAGATTCCAGTTTGTTCAGTACAGGCAAGAGAACGAGTGTGATAAAGTACACCCTCGTCTCATACCAGATAAACAGTCAGGAAGACATTCAACGAGCAATTTGCAAGTACAGGAAACCAGTTTAGCAATAATTCAGTGGAGTGGTACACTCACCAGTTCAAATAAGGATAACTTCAAAAGTTTCATTCCCAAGTGTGGCTTTAATCGACGGCACCTCCTAGAACAATCAAAGCAAATACTTAAGATTTGACTCCAAGACCTAGTATGGAATTCGCAAGTGAGACTCGGTTACAAGCCATATGTCTAGTCAAAAGAGCCATTAATGCAAAGCAAAGAGGTGTCCTCGGAGTGAAAATGTAACAATTATTCTTAGAGGCATGAACAACCTCAAAGCCCTACCTACAATGACTGACCAACTCCAAATTTGAAGTGGAAAATAAAAGTAAAGTCGATACTAGGAAAATAGGATTTTTCAGTTTCGCGCAACCCTATATGAAAAATCATATCTCAAGTTTTGTAAGTCCAAAATTAGTAAAAGTTATACCGTTGGAAAATACATTCAAAGGGCTATAACTTTCCAGAAAACACCATTGTATGATTCAAAACACAAGGCAGTCAAATTCGAGCCTTAAATTGCTGCTTCAACCAGTGAAAGATAGAACAGGTACAATATTTCAGTCAATTTTGAAGAATCACCATAAATTGTACAGACAGAAACATGGTCTGAAATTTACACGGTTCATAGCCCTGTGAATCTATTTTAAAATGCAACAAACCGAATTCAATTCTGACATTTCTACATCAAGATATAGCAAATCTCCCGAGACTGCGAAAAAGCTCCCGCGAAAATTTTGACAGCACATCCCCTAATCTTCTTTACCTTTCCAACCAAACCTCAACACCCAATCACAAACTATTAAACACCTTTAATTAGAGCCACAATACCCTTCAAAACAACCAAATGGTAGCTCAACAAAGAAACCCTAGAAAAGCCCCACTTATAAACCCTAGAACCAAAAGATAGTTTTGACGTCATTAAGTGGAACGGACACAACTGGAGCTACACTTATTGGATTGGGGTAAAATTTACACCGTTTAAAAGCTAATACAGAGAGATATAACTTTCATGAAGACCACCCAGTCCAGTTCTCACCCTAACTAGGTCACATTTACCAAAACAACCCCAGATTTTCCAATTCATAGTTTACTGTGGCAGTCCTGATTCATTCAGTCATATCTCAGCATATACAACTCCAATTCAAGTGATTCCAAAGCCATTTCAAAGCTATGATACAAGGATATAAGTCTTAAGAAGACATCGACAACCAAATCAGTAGTATTCCTGGTCAAAACAACCAATTACTGAAGCTGATTAGCATGTTCGGATAGAAACAGGGCAGCAGGGGTATTTCGGTATTTTCAGAGGTTACGTTGCTCCGATTGAGCTGAAATTTTTCAGGCTACTATAAAACATCATTCTATACAACTTTCATGTTTTGTGCTAAGGCCAATTTGGCCTCTAACTATGGGTAACAGGACCGGGCAGAAGGGGAAAAATGGAAACCCTAATCTGGAAATTTTTGCTTCAAACCAGAAATTTTCCACTAATTATTACAATTATCATACCAAAGCTTCATTCCAACCCATACTAGACCATCATCCATGGCCACACAATATTAATCATATGAAAACAGAAAATCATGAATAAATATGAAAATTCACCAATTTCCACCACAAGACATAAAACAACACCAAAAACCATCTATTTAACTTTCATAAGCCATCAATTGAACATTAACAAGATTAAAGGAAATGTTCCTTGGTCACTTACCTTGCAAACCCAAGAAACGAAGCAACTTGGTACCTTAGCCTTCCAAACCACTTCACAACCAACCTTAATACCACTAAACTAAGAGGTTTTATGGAGTAATTTGAAGATTAACCGGTTGGAATGAAAGATTGAGCAAGATTGAGTAGAAGAAATTTGATAGCTTTTCTTTCTTTTGCTCTCCAAGAAATTCGGCCAAGAGAGGGAAAAATAAGAGGATTTTTGGTTAATTTTTGGTATTTATTTGGTAAAGGGGATAAGATGGTCTTATGGTCAAAATGTAAGAAGTAATCAACAAGTGACACTTGTCACTTCAATTAATACATGGTTATCCTTTTGTCTCTCCACTCTCATCCATATAACAACCTCTAATTATCTCTTAGCACATGGTAAAATAAATCCGGTATCCAAAACTTAACCTAACTGGCCAAATTTTTCCGAACTTTCGGCACTAGTGGGTCCCACGTCCGGTATATGCTCTTAATTTCTCAAAAACCAACCGATACTAGAAAAATCATCTAAAAACTATATTTACTCATAAAAATTATTTAGAAAATTTTTCCTAATAAAGAAAATGCATAAAAGGCGTACAATTAAATAAAATAAAGCGTAGAAAATCAAAAAATTTACGGGTTCTCACACTCTCTCCCCCTTAAAAGAATTTCGTTCTCGAAATTCCTAATCATCGCCTTCTTCGGAAAACCAAAAATTTTACTGCTTCCTTCTCACACTCAAATTGAGCATCGCACCTAGCTAACCAATCAGTGTCCCTTGACCAGCCAAACTCATTGAATTCTTTCATATACTTTTTTTTTCCTTCGCAAATTGAACGTCTCATACACCATTCTAGGGGTCAGACGGTGGAATACTAGAATCTTACCTTCCCTATCTTCAAACGAGCCAGGGGCTTGATGTTGCTCTAGTGCATACGCCCGAGCCGACACCTTTGGTCCATTCTTCTCCCCCTTCGACCGGTTAGAGTTGGTCGTGGTTGTCTGTTGGCTCCTACTCCCTTCTCGAGATCGGCCTGGGCAGTTCGCGATTTGATGATCTGCGCTCCCACAACGCAGACATTTTCTTCCTTTCTTCCAGCAGACATCCTCCGTGTGATTCGGCTTCCCACAGTACCCGCAGGGACCACAGGAAGCGGAGACTGAGCCTCTCTGTGAGGTACCACTTGACATCCTCGGTAATTGTGCTTCCCCGTTTTCCCTTCCAATCTTAGAAAGCGTACCCTTATCCTCTTGCTCTGAGCTACTTTCAGGAAATCCCCTTTCTTGGTTTGGAAGTTCTTGACTTGTAACCTCGTATTTTCAACTCGTTGAACTTTTTCTACAGCATCACTAAAGGTACTGAGTTGGGCTACGGCCAGGTCCTTCTGAATCTCAACGTTTAATCCTTGGACAAAATGCCTTATCCTCCTTTGCTAAGTCACGATTAACTTGGGTGCGAACTTGGATAACCTGGTGAACTGGCTCTCATATTCAGCGACGATTTGATTTCCCTGGCGGAGCCTAATGAACTCATCTTCTTTCTTTTCCTGGATCAGAGATGGGAAATATTTCGTGTTGAACTCTCTCATGAAATTCACCCACGTCCTTGGGGTTTGTTCTCTTTTCCATTTCAGTCTTATGATGTTCCACCAAGAACGGGCTGCTCCCTTTAATTGGAAGACCGCAAATGTGACCTGTCGCTCCTCAGTATAATGTAACGCGGCAAATATATCAATCATCTTCTCTAACCACCTCTCGGCCACATCAGGGTCTGGTCCTCCCAGGAATTTCGGTGGCGAGAACTTCTGAAATCGTTCAAGAGCTTTATCCTCACCCTCGGTATGATTACCAGGATTTCCCGGAATATGAATAGGATTTTGACCTTGATATTCTACTACGTGGGCCAAAAGGTCAGTCATTCGTTGAATGGTTGCGGCCACTTAAATGCTCGGACAAATCCTGGTTTCAGGGTTTGGTTTAGACGTAGTTCCCCTTGTATCCCCTTCAGTCGTGGGTTGCCTAATTCCGCGACCACATTCACGTCCACTACGGGTGCCTTCCATATGGTTTAACCAGTCTAGGGTTGGACCACGAATATGGTATTAAAACCAAAGTATGCAGGTGCAAGTGATAAAAGTAGGCAATATACATATAACACATCTAACACAAACAGATCACGCAGTAGCAGTCAATTAGATACAAGCAAAAGGAAACATCATGAATATTACTCACTAGACCAATGGTACAAGACCAACTAACTAAAAGCAATCCCTCTCTAGAACACATCACATGACGTTCCATAGAATCAAATTTCTAGTCCGCCCAAGTCATTTCTAACCTAGGCTCTCGTCTATTTAGTAGTCGGGTACAAGTATCCCAAAATAAGATAATTCACAACTCGGGCTGGCCAGTCCCAAGAGTAATTCATCTACAATCGAGATTCTTACCTGACCTACAGATCTATTATCTCCAAGTACCATGCTAAAGGTTTAAAACCTATAAAATTTCATGATCCAAAGCTTATGCTCAAAAGAGCACTTAAACATTCGTACACATTCACGGAATCGGGACCATAACACCACTTGGTCCAAACTCACTCCGCGCAGAGACCACGCGAAACAGCTCTGATACCACCTGTGACAGCCCCACCTCCCCCTAAGGCGAACCAAAGGGTTCGGCGGACCGCTTGTCGAACTCTCGCCGGGACTACGGATCCGGAACAAGCGTAAACCCTACCAACCGCTCAAAAGAACTTCGAGAAGATAACATTCACTATCCGAAACCCAAACAAGCACAACAACTTGAGATACACATGGTTTCAAATTTACAATTCAAAAGGGAATTGTTTGGTTAAAATACATTTAAGGTTTTCCAACCATCGAGGAGCTATACAAAAAAAAAAAATAAACTAGCTCAACTCATGCTTCAAAACATCATAGTCTTCAAAAGGTGATTTCCTGTAAGGAAAACAAGGATAACGGAACGGGGTGAGATAGAATCTCAATGAGGTACCAACAGTATAAACAGTAGAATCAGTAGAATTCATGTGAAAGCACTTTGGAGGCACATATTCACATCAAATACGAGAAATGAATGAATGTCACAATGTAAAGGATACAGGTGGCTCTCAGGAGCCAAATCCCCGTTGCTATACTTGATCCAGTCTTGTTGACCCTCCGTCAACGTTCAAATAAAGGAACCAATCCAGTAGATCACCACTTTAACGCCAAAATCCCATACACCAAACATACCCCTTACCGGGCCCGAACGCCAAACAGGAACAGGAATGGTAATACTCGAGTATACCGGAATCAAGAGTCTCAATACCCAAAGATTTCCCCAGGAACAGGCACCCATGGATTGTCAATTATCTCGACCAAGCCCTCGCTGGCTCGATTTAATTAACTCCCCATGAGGTTGAGCTCAGGTTTAACAGGAAGGTCGTTGGATACTCTTCCAAACGACATCATAACAAGTGCAAGTAACAAGTTCAAGTACATGACACGTACAAGTAATAGATTCCAATTTGTTCAGTACAGGCAAGAGAACGAGTGTGATAAAGTACACCCTCGTCTCATACCAGATAAACAGTCAGGAAGACATTCAACGAGCAATTTGCAAGTACAGGAAACCAGTTTAGCAATAATTCAGTGGAGTGGTACACTCACCAGTTCAAATAAGGATAACTTCAAAAGTTTCATTCCCAAGTGTGGCTTTAATCGACGGCACCTCCTAGAACAATCAAAGCAAACACTTAAGATTCGACTCCAAAACCTAGTATGGAATTCGCAAGTGAGACTCGGTTACAAGCCATATGTCTAGTCAAAAGAGCCATTAATGCAAAGCAAAGAGGTGACCTCGGAGTGAAAATGTAACAATTATTCTTAGAGGCATGAACAACCTCAAAGCCCTACCTACAATGACTGACCAACTCCAAATTTGAAGTGGAAAATGAAAGTAAAGTCGATACTAGGAAAATAGGATTTTTCAGTTTCGCGCAACCCTATATGAAAAATCATATCTCAAGTTTTGTAAGTCCAAAATTAGTAAAAGTTATACCGTTGGAAAATACATTCAAAGGGCTATAACTTTCCAGAAAACACCATTGTATGATTCAAAACACAAGGTAGTCAAATTCGAGTCTTAAGTTGCTGCTTCAACCAGTGAAAGATAGAACAGGTACAATATTTCAGTCAATTTTGAAGAATCACCATAAATTGTACAGACAGAAACATGGTCTGAAATTTAAACGGTTCATAGCCCTGTGAATCTAGTTTAAAATGCAACAAACCGAACTCAATTCTGACATTTCTACATCAAGATATAGCAAATCTCCCGAGACTGCGAAAAAGCTCCCGCGAAAATTTTGACAGCACATCCCCTAATCTTCTTTACATTTCCAACCAAACCTCAACACCCAATCACAAACTATTAAACACCTTTAATTAGAGCCACAATACCCTTCAAAACAACCAAATGGTAGCTCAACAAAGAAACCCTAGAAAAGCCCCACTTATAAACCCTAGAACCAAAAGATAGTTTTGACGTCATTAAGCGGAACGGACACAACTGGAGCTACACTTATTGGATTGGGGTAAAATTTACACCGTTTCGAAGCTAATAAGAGAGATATAACTTTCATGAAGACCACTCAGTCCAGTTCTCACCCTAACTAGGTCAAATTTACCAAAACAACCCCAGATTTTCCAATTCATAGTTTACTGTGGCAGTCCTGATTCATTCAGTCATATCTCAGCATATACAACTCCAATTCAAGTGATTCCAAAGCCATTTCAAAGCTATGATACAAGGATATAAGTCTTAAGAAGACATCGACAACCAAATCAGTAGTATTCCTGGTCAAAACAACCAATTACAGAAGCTGATTAGCATGTTCGGATAGAAACAGGGCAGCAGGGGTATTACGGTATTTTCACAGGTTACGTTGCTCCGATTGAGCTGAAATTTTTCAGGCTACTATAAAACATCATTCTATACAACTTTCATGTTTTGTGCTAAGGTCAATTTGGCCTCTAACTATGGGTAACAGGACCGGGCAGAAGGGGAAAAATAGAAACCCTAATCTGGAAATTTTTGCTTCAAACCAGAAATTTTCCACTAATTATTACAATTATCATACCAAAGCTTCATTCCAACCCATACTAGACCATCATCCATGGCCACACAATATTAATCATATGAAAACAGAAAATCATGAATAAATATGAAAATTCACCAATTTCCACCACAAGACATAAAACAACACCAAAAACCATCTATTTAACTCTCATAAGCCATCAATTGAACATTAACAAGATTAAAGGAAAGGTTCCTTGGTCACTTACCTTGCAAACCCAAGAAACGAAGCAACTTGGTACCTTAGCCTTCCAAACCACTTCACAACCAACCTTAATACCACTAAACTAAGAGGTTTTATGGAGTAATTTGAAGATTAACAGGTTGGAATGAAAGATTGAGCAAGATTGAGTAGAAAAAATTTGACAGCTTTTCTTTCTTTTGCTCTCCGAGAAATTCGGCCAAGAGAGGGAAAAATAAGAGGATTTTTGGTTAATTTTTGGTATTTATTTGGTAAAGGTGATAAGATGGTCTTATGGTCAAAATATAAGAAGTAATCAACAAGTGACACTTGTCACTTCAATTAATACATGGTTATTCTTTTGTCTCTCCACTCTCATCCATATAACAACCTCTAATTATCTCTTAGCACGTGGTAAAATAAATCCGATATCCAAAACTTAACCTAACTGGCCAAATTTTTCCGAACTTTCGGCACTAGTGGGTCCCACGTCCGGTATATGCTCTTAATTTCTCAAAAACCAACCGATACTATAAAAATCATCTAAAAACTATATTTACTCATAAAAATTATTTAGAAATTTTTCCTAACAAAGAAAATGCATAAAAGGCGTACAATTAAATAAAATAAAGCGTAGAAAATCAAAAAATTTACGGGTTCTCACACTCTCTCCCCCTTAAAAGAATTTCGTTCTCGAAATTCCTTATCATCGCCTTCTTCGGAAAACCAAAAATTTTACTGCTTCCTTCTCACACTCAAATTGAGCATCGCACATGGCTAACCAATCAGTGTCCCTTTACCAGCCAAACTCATTGAATTCTTTCGTATACTTTTTTTTTCCTTCGCAAATTGAACGTCTCATACACCATTCTAGGGGTCAGACGGTGGAATACTAGAATCTTACCTTCCCTATCTTCAAACGAGCCAGGGGCTTGATGTTGCTCTAGTGCATACGCCCGAGCCGACACCTTTGGTCCATTCTTCTCCCCCTTCGACCGGTTAGAGTTGGTCGTGGTTGTCTGTTGGCTCCTACTCCCTTCTCGAGATCGGCCTGGGCAGTTCGCGATTTGATGATCTGCGCTCCCACAACGCAGACATTTTCTTCCTTTCTTCCAGCAGACATCCTCCGTGTGATTCGGCTTCCCACAGTACCCGCAGGGACCACAGGAAGCGGAGACTGAGCCTCTCTGTGAGGTACCACTTGACATCCTCGGTAATTGTGCTTCCCCGTTTTCCCTTCCAATCTTAGAAAGCGTACCCTTATCCTCTTGCTCTGAGCTACTTTCAGGAAATCCCCTTTCTTGGTTTGGAAGTTCTTGACTTGTAACCTCGTATTTTCAACTCGTTGAACTTTTTCTACAGCATCACTAAAGGTACTGAGTTGGGCTACGGCCAGGTCCTTCTGAATCTCAACGTTTAATCCTTGGACAAAATGCCTTATCCTCCTTTGCTCAGTCACGATTAACTTGGGAGCGAACTTGGATAACCTGGTGAACTGGCTCTCATATTCAGCGACGATTTGATTTCCCTGGCGGAGCCTAATGAACTCATCTTCTTTCTTTTCCTGGATCAGAGATGGGAAATATTTCGTGTTGAACTCTCTCATGAAATTCACCCACGTCCTTGGGGTTTGTTCTCTTTTCCATTTCAGTCTTATGATGTTCCACCAAGAACGGGCTGCTCCCTCTAATTGGAAGACCGCAAATGTGACATGTCGCTCCTCAGTATAATGTAACGCGGCAAATATATCAATCATCTTCTCTAGCCACCTCTCGGCCACGTCAGGGTCTGGTCCTCCCAGGAATTTCGGTGGCGAGAATTTCTGAAATCGTTCAAGAGCTTTATCCTCACCCTCGGTATGATTATCAGGATTTCCCGGCTGATGAATAGGATTTTGACCTTGATATTCTACTACGTGGGCCAAAAGGTCAGTCATTCGTTGAATGGTTGCGGCCACTTGTACGCTCGGATAAATCCTGGTTTCAGGGTTTGGTTCAGACGTAGTTCCCCTTGTATCCCCTTCAGTCGTGGGTTGCCTAATTCCGCGACCACATTCACGTCCACTACGGGTGCCTTCCATATGATTTAACCAGTCTAGGGTTGGACCACGAATATGGTATTAAAACCAAAGCATGCAGGTGCAAGTGATAAAAGTAGGCAATAAACATATAACACATCTAACACAAACAGATCACGCAGTAGCAGTCAATTAGATACAAGCAAAAGGAAACATCATGAATATTACTCACTAGACCAATGGTACAAGACCAACCAAATAAAAGCAATCCCTCTCTAGAACACATCACATGACGTTCCATAGAATCAAATTTCTAGTCCGCCCAAGTAATTTCTAACCTAGACTCTCGTCTATTTAGTAGTCGGGTACAAGTATCCCAAAATAAGATAATTCACAACTCGGGCTGGCCAGTCCCAAGAGTAATTCATCTATAATCGAGATTCTTACCTGACCTACAGATCTATTATCTCCAAGTACCGTGCTTAAGGTTTAAAACCTATAAAATTTCATGATCCAAAGCTTATGCTCAAAAGAGCACTTAAACATTCGTACACATTCACGGAATCGGGACCATAACACCACTTGGTCCAAACTCACTCCGCGCAGAGACCACGCGAAACAGCTCTGATACCACCTGTGACAGCCCCACCTCCTCCTAAGGCGAATCAAAGGGTTCGGCGAACCGCTTGCCCAACTCTCGCCGGGACTATGGATCCGGAACAAGCGTAAACCCTACCAACCGCTCAAAAGAACTTCGAGAAGATAACATTCACTATCCGAAACCCAAACAAGCACAACAACTTGAGATACACATGGTTTCAAATTTACAATTCAAAAGGGAATTGTTTGGTTAAAATACATTTAAGGTTTTCCAACCATCGAGGAGCTATACAAAAAAAAAAAATAAACTAGCTCAACTCATGCTTCAAAACATCATAGTCTTCAAAAGGTGATTTCCTGTAAGGAAAACAAGGATAACGGAACGGGGTGAGATAGAATCTCAATGAGGTACCAACAGTATAAACAGTAGAATCAGTAGAATTCATGTGAAAGCACTTTGGAGGCACATATTCACATCAAATACGAGAAATGAATGAATGTCACAATGTAAAGGATACAGGTGGCTCTCAGGAGCCAAATCCCCGTTGCTATACTTGATCCAGTCTTGTTGACCCTCCGTCAACGTTCAAATAAAGGAACCAATCCAGTAGATCACCACTTTAACGCCAAAATCCCATACACCAAACATACCCCTTACCGGGCCCGAACGCCAAACAGGAACAGGAATGGTAATACTCGAGTATACCGGAATCAAGAGTCTCAATACCCAAAGATTTCCCCAGGAACAGGCACCCATGGATTGTCAATTATCTCGACCAAGCCCTCGCTGGCTCGATTTAATTAACTCCCCATGAGGTTGAGCTCAGGTTTAACAGGAAGGTCGTTGGATACTCTTCCAAACGACATCATAACAAGTGCAAGTAACAAGTTCAAGTACATGACACGTACAAGTAATAGATTCCAATTTGTTCAGTACAGGCAAGAGAACGAGTGTGATAAAGTACACCCTCGTCTCATACCAGATAAACAGTCAGGAAGACATTCAACGAGCAATTTGCAAGTACAGGAAACCAGTTTAGCAATAATTCAGTGGAGTGGTACACTCACCAGTTCAAATAAGGATAACTTCAAAAGTTTCATTCCCAAGTGTGGCTTTAATCGACGGCACCTCCTAGAACAATCAAAGCAAACACTTAAGATTCGACTCCAAAACCTAGTATGGAATTCGCAAGTGAGACTCGGTTACAAGCCATATGTCTAGTCAAAAGAGCCATTAATGCAAAGCAAAGAGGTGACCTCGGAGTGAAAATGTAACAATTATTCTTAGAGGCATGAACAACCTCAAAGCCCTACCTACAATGACTGACCAACTCCAAATTTGAAGTGGAAAATGAAAGTAAAGTCGATACTAGGAAAATAGGATTTTTCAGTTTCGCGCAACCCTATATGAAAAATCATATCTCAAGTTTTGTAAGTCCAAAATTAGTAAAAGTTATACCGTTGGAAAATACATTCAAAGGGCTATAACTTTCCAGAAAACACCATTGTATGATTCAAAACACAAGGTAGTCAAATTCGAGTCTTAAGTTGCTGCTTCAACCAGTGAAAGATAGAACAGGTACAATATTTCAGTCAATTTTGAAGAATCACCATAAATTGTACAGACAGAAACATGGTCTGAAATTTAAACGGTTCATAGCCCTGTGAATCTAGTTTAAAATGCAACAAACCGAACTCAATTCTGACATTTCTACATCAAGATATAGCAAATCTCCCGAGACTGCGAAAAAGCTCCCGCGAAAATTTTGACAGCACATCCCCTAATCTTCTTTACATTTCCAACCAAACCTCAACACCCAATCACAAACTATTAAACACCTTTAATTAGAGCCACAATACCCTTCAAAACAACCAAATGGTAGCTCAACAAAGAAACCCTAGAAAAGCCCCACTTATAAACCCTAGAACCAAAAGATAGTTTTGACGTCATTAAGCGGAACGGACACAACTGGAGCTACACTTATTGGATTGGGGTAAAATTTACACCGTTTCGAAGCTAATAAGAGAGATATAACTTTCATGAAGACCACTCAGTCCAGTTCTCACCCTAACTAGGTCAAATTTACCAAAACAACCCCAGATTTTCCAATTCATAGTTTACTGTGGCAGTCCTGATTCATTCAGTCATATCTCAGCATATACAACTCCAATTCAAGTGATTCCAAAGCCATTTCAAAGCTATGATACAAGGATATAAGTCTTAAGAAGACATCGACAACCAAATCAGTAGTATTCCTGGTCAAAACAACCAATTACAGAAGCTGATTAGCATGTTCGGATAGAAACAGGGCAGCAGGGGTATTACGGTATTTTCACAGGTTACGTTGCTCCGATTGAGCTGAAATTTTTCAGGCTACTATAAAACATCATTCTATACAACTTTCATGTTTTGTGCTAAGGTCAATTTGGCCTCTAACTATGGGTAACAGGACCGGGCAGAAGGGGAAAAATAGAAACCCTAATCTGGAAATTTTTGCTTCAAACCAGAAATTTTCCACTAATTATTACAATTATCATACCAAAGCTTCATTCCAACCCATACTAGACCATCATCCATGGCCACACAATATTAATCATATGAAAACAGAAAATCATGAATAAATATGAAAATTCACCAATTTCCACCACAAGACATAAAACAACACCAAAAACCATCTATTTAACTCTCATAAGCCATCAATTGAACATTAACAAGATTAAAGGAAAGGTTCCTTGGTCACTTACCTTGCAAACCCAAGAAACGAAGCAACTTGGTACCTTAGCCTTCCAAACCACTTCACAACCAACCTTAATACCACTAAACTAAGAGGTTTTATGGAGTAATTTGAAGATTAACAGGTTGGAATGAAAGATTGAGCAAGATTGAGTAGAAAAAATTTGACAGCTTTTCTTTCTTTTGCTCTCCGAGAAATTCGGCCAAGAGAGGGAAAAATAAGAGGATTTTTGGTTAATTTTTGGTATTTATTTGGTAAAGGTGATAAGATGGTCTTATTTCTGTTTCATAATATTATGTTAAAGTATAGTATATCATACCATTTGACATCTTGTCTCTTCAATTAAATTTACATGTTATCCTTTTTTCTTCGTCTGTCGGACTTCTCTTAGTCCATTTGGTGTGGTTTTATCAAACCTCTAATTATCCTCTTAGCAGCATGTTATATAATATAATGTCTCGGTAGTCCAAATAACTTTAAACCTTATAGCTGGCCAAATTTTTCCGAAACCTTTCTTTTTGCACTAGTGAGGTTCCCCACGTCCGTATATCTCTTAATTTCCTAAAAACCGAATCGCATATCTTTAGAATTGAATCATCTAAATTTAATTACTATAGTATCTTCATAAAAATTATTAGAAAATTTCCTAATAAAGAAAATGCATTAAAAGGCGTAACAATTAAATAAAATAAAGCGTAGAAAAATCAAAAATTTACGGGTTCTCACACTCTCTTCCCCCTTAAAAGAATTTCTTTCTCAAATTTCCTAACTTTTCCATCGCCCTCTTGGCGTGAAAAACCAAAAAATTTTACTGCTTTCCTTTTCTCTCTACCTTTCCCAAAATTGAGACCATCGCCACCTAGCTAACCAATCCAGTGCCCTTACCAGCCAAACTTCATTGAAATTCTTTTTCGTATATCTTTTTTTTTTCTTCTCTATATATTTGGAACTTCTCATACACACCCATTCTAGAGGTCAGACTGTGGATACTAGAAATCTTTACCTTCTCCTATCTTTACAAACGAGCCAGGGCTGATAGTGCTTCTAGTGCATACGGCCCAGCCGAAACCACCTTTTGGTCCCAGTCTTCTCCCTCTCGGGGGGGACCGTTAGAGTGGTCGTGTTGGTCGTTGTCTCTTTACTCTCTCTCTTATGATCGGCCGCTGGTTTTCAAAGTTTTTGGCGGGGGTTGGGGGTTGCCGATTATTGATCTCGGCTCCCTATATCAAAACCAGGACTTATCTCATTCTCTCTCTCCATATATCTATCCTCTCTGAATCTGCTTTCTCCCGACGGTTGGTGGGTTTTTTTTTTAGTACCCGCAGGAACCACAGGGGAAAGCGGAAACTGAGCCTCTCAGCGCGCTGTGATGTCGCGGAAATATCTCTCACTTTGTGTGTTAATGTGTGTGGGGTAGAATGGTTAACATTTGTTCCCCTCTCTTCGGGTCGTGTGTTTAATTTTGGTGTGGGCGCCGCTCTGTTTCCTCGGCTCATATTGCTTAGAAAGCTACCCTTAATTTCCTCTTTGCTCTGAGCTACTTTCAGAAATCCCCATTCTTCGGTTATTGGAAAAAAATAGAGTCTCGGAAAACTTGTACCTTCGATTTTCCCACTCGTTGAAAAAACCTCTTTTCATACAGCATCACTAAAGGTACTGAGTTGGGCTACGGCCAGGTCCTTCTGAATCTCAACGTTTAATCCTTGGACAAAATGCCTTATCCTCCTTTGCTCACTCACGATTAACTTGGGTGCGAACTTGGATAACCTGGTGAACTGGCTCTCATATTCAGCGACGATTTGATTTCCCTGGCGGAGCCTAATGAACTCATCTTCTTTCTTTTCCTGGATCAGAGATGGGAAATATTTCGTGTTGAACTCTCTCATGAAATTCACCCACGTCCTTGGGGTTTGTTCTCTTTTCCATTTCAGTCTTATGATGTTCCACCAAGAACGGGCTGCTCCCTCTAATTGGAAGACCGCAAATGTGACCTGTCGCTCCTCAGTATAATGTAACGCGGCAAATATATCAATCATCTTCTCTAACCACCTCTCGGCCACATCAGGGTCTGGTCCTCCCAGGAATTTCGGTGGCGAGAACTTCTGAAATCGTTCAAGAGCTTTATCCTCACCCTCGGTATGATTACCAGGATTTCCCGGAATATGAATAGGATTTTGACCTTGATATTCTACTACGTGGGCCAAAAGGTCAGTCATTCGTTGAATGGTTGCGGCCACTTAAATGCTCGGACAAATCCTGGTTTCAGGGTTTGGTTTAGACGTAGTTCCCCTTGTATCCCCTTCAGTCGTGGGTTGCCTAATTCCGCGACCACATTCACGTCCACTACGGGTGCCTTCCATATGGTTTAACCAGTCTAGGGTTGGACCACGAATATGGTATTAAAACCAAAGTATGCAGGTGCAAGTGATAAAAGTAGGCAATATACATATAACACATCTAACACAAACAGATCACGCAGTAGCAGTCAATTAGATACAAGCAAAAGGAAACATCATGAATATTACTCACTAGACCAATGGTACAAGACCAACTAACTAAAAGCAATCCCTCTCTAGAACACATCACATGACGTTCCATAGAATCAAATTTCTAGTCCGCCCAAGTCATTTCTAACCTAGGCTCTCGTCTATTTAGTAGTCGGGTACAAGTATCCCAAAATAAGATAATTCACAACTCGGGCTGGCCAGTCCCAAGAGTAATTCATCTACAATCGAGATTCTTACCTGACCTACAGATCTATTATCTCCAAGTACCATGCTAAAGGTTTAAAACCTATAAAATTTCATGATCCAAAGCTTATGCTCAAAAGAGCACTTAAACATTCGTACACATTCACGGAATCGGGACCATAACACCACTTGGTCCAAACTCACTCCGCGCAGAGACCACGCGAAACAGCTCTGATACCACCTGTGACAGCCCCACCTCCCCCTAAGGCGAACCAAAGGGTTCGGCGGACCGCTTGTCCAACTCTCGCCGGGACT
>NC_040039.1:2775233-2829619 GCF_003713205.1 Coffea eugenioides
AAGGTGGTCACGAAATGAGGATTGACATCTCCCTTTTACCGCTGGGAATGTTTCTCACATGTCTGCATCCAATGTGAGTTTGGTGGAGGTGAAATTGAGTTTTTAACGCGTACAAGCAGCTTTCTTGACCAGTGATCCGAGCTGCTACAGTACCTCGATCCACTCCACGGCGAAACACCGAGGGTTCGGATGAATACGTGGATCCGAGTGTGGTGCACTTGCTCTGTTTTTTTTGGCCGCAACTTCACCAATCTTTTCTTGATGTTAGAGGCTGAACAGCTTCATGTCTAAAACACGAAAGTTGTAGCTTTTGAGTTATCTTTTCTAATGCTCAAGAATCACCTCATTTGGATCTGTGTAGGCTGAGATATGACTGAAATACGCGCTTGCCTGCTCATTGCCGTTTCCAGTTCGTTACTAGTAGAAATTTGCTATTGTATTCGGCATTTTGACCTGGAAAACCTTCAAAACATGGATTTGATGTCTTCACTCAAATTGTAGATCTTATCTCTTATCTTCAAATGGGTTCAAGAATCATCCCAATCCGATCATGTTAACTCCAAGTTATAGCCGAAATCCGAAAATGTGTCCAAAACTGTCAAAATACACAAAATCCAGTAAAAAGTGATTAAAAACCTCATTTAATCACTTAAAGCCATTTTTCAGCCAATTATAGCCAAAATGATTCATATTCTTCAAATAATATAACCAAAGTGACTAAAAATAATATAAAATGTCATACAATTATTACGTAAATTAGTCACTTATCAAACTCCCCCACACTTAAATCATTGCTTGTCCTCAAGCAATTCACACATAATCAAATGCAATGATTCAAGAGGTGAAACAATATATGCACTTTGTCCAATTTAATTCCTCAAGACTTGGAAAATAATCATTATACAATTATTCAATTTACACTAAATACTTATAATATCAAGTAAAGGAAAGATAATTATACCCTAAATTCAACAAGTTAAACTTAATCTCTTACCCTAACCTTAATTTCACAAATAAGCAAATCACATAGTCAATTTATAGCTTTCCTCCTCCTATAATCATCTTTTTCTCAAAATTTATAACTAAGAGGGATTTATTCATACTAATTTTACTTAAATAGTGAGAATGCCTTTTTACGCGAAAATCGACACTTTTAGGTGAAGATCCCCGGTTACTCAACATTTCACTTATTCAAGTTGCTATGCATACTCTTAATTCAAGTACCTTTTTACGCGAAAATCGACATTTGTAGATGCCAACCCCCGGTTACTCGGTACAAAAATCATTGGAGTAGAATAATTTTTTCTTTCTTTTCTTCTCTTTTTTTATTTTTTTTTATTTTTTAAACTAAAGGACAATAAATAGATATTCCCTCTTAGAAAATATATAAGACTAATCAAAGGAGGAGTATAACCTTTTATCAACTATGTCAATCACTTACTTGCAAAATTAAGTAAAGAGAAGAAATCTCATTAAACATGTAAAATTATAGGCATAATTTTCCTCACTTTACCAAATATACTTTCTAAAATGTAAAAATTCTAATTGCATAATAACTATTTCCAAGTTAAATGAGGACTAAACCTTCCAAAATACACATAAAGTTTCAACAATTGGAAGAATAAAAACATTTAAAGTTGGAACAAATTAGCCCTTTTTGAATGAAAATGCAAAAATTTGAAGAACTTTTGGGCCATAGTGACATATTGGACAAGATGTTAGACAAATTTTGACGGAGTTTCCCCGTATAAATGGAAGAAAACTCCCTGCCAACAAACCCAATTTCAGGCAAATTATCCACATGGCAAATAATTCAAACATAACTCCAATATTTCTAAGCATTTATATCCACAAAATATCATCACATGGCAAGTAAATGCAAGTTTAATATTTTCCTCCCCCACACTTAAACTTCACATTGTCCTCAATGTGAGAAAGGAAAAATAACGAAAATAAGAGAAAGTAATACTCCCCTAATGAACTTGCGCGATCCGAATCCATGGCAATGTGATGAATTTCTAACTTTACTTGAAAGAATGGAGACTTCAATTAATGCACCTTGAAAAAAAAAACAAAAATACAATTCTTAAGAATAAAAGCTTGCAACCAACAAGAAGAAAAGTGGAGTTGAAGGAGGAAAAAGAGGGAAGAATGAAGAAAAGTGGTCCGAGGCTTCGTTTGGAAAGGATCCGAGGTCGTTTTTGAAAGGATCCGAGGTCGGATCATGATAAGTGAGCTCGGATCAAGAAGCTCGAATTTTTTCTGATTGCAGAAGTGGATCCGAGGCCTTGGATCCATATGGATCCGAGCTCGGATCAAGAAGCTCGAAGTTTTTCTCTGATTGCAGAAGTGGATCCGAGGCCTTGGATCCATATGGATCCGAGGCCTTGGATCCATTGAATCTGCACTTATTGCAGAATTTTTGCAATTTTCAGTTTGACCTCAATTCTTCAAAATACACCCTAGATCATTTCTATGTCAAAATAAATCATTCACGCACATGTAAAATGATCTAAACATGCATTCTAAACCTCTTTAATGCATCAAAAACCATAATTACTGAATTTGAGGTATTGAGATCTTTGATCAAACTTCGCCTTTTTCACCTCATTTGGTCACTTTTGCATCTTGTTCCAAAACCTACAAATGAAAAATAACAAAATAACTCAAACTTATACTTTAAACATAAAATCACTCCAAAGTAACACCAACTTAAACAAGCATTGGGTTGCCTCCCAATAAGCGCTTCTTTAAAGTCAATAGCTTGACTATATCACCTCATTTTTCAAGGAGGCTTAGTTAACGAATAATCCACCATTTTAGGCCTTGGTGGATCATTGTAAGGTGACTTAATAGAAAAAGCCACATGAACTAATGATGTGAGAAATGGAAGTGACTTACCTATTCCAAGTGTTTCATAGATATTACCTTGAATATGCACTACTTGAGAACTTACCAAAGGAAATGTCATGAGAGTATCTTGGGCAGGAATACCTTTAGAACCTATACTTTCAATGCACTCCTCAAGAGGGGTGAAAAATGAGTCATTAAAACTCACCTCTTGAGGCTCAAAGTTAGTTCCAAAGATATTATCATGTGAAATGGACATTTGCTCATTGAAACACAATTGAGATTCATCATTTTCATCCAAATGCAATCCATTTTCACATACAACATTTCCACCATTCATGCTAGGATCATTTTGCAAATTATTAGAGGAAATAACTTCACACAATGCATTCAATTGCTCATGTATTCTACCAAAGTGAGAAGCTAATTCATCTATTCTTTCCTCAATCCTATCAAAACGGTCAGAAGTCACATTAGCTAATTTTTCTATAGCTAACTCCCAAGGTGGCTTAGAATCATTAGCTACCATTTCAATTGCCAACTCCCAAGATGGTTTTGATTCATATTGGACACATTCAGGTTGGTAATCGTTAAAATATGAAGAATTATTATAAGTAAATTGATTATCCCAACCATAAGCAGGAGAATTGCTCCAATTAGCACTATTTTGATCAAAACAAGGATTGTAATGCTCTAATTCATCATAATAATCCATATTTTGTGCTTGCATACATGTATTAGTAGCATGATATCCTCCACACAAGTCACAAATCACTTGATAAGAATTAAAAACATTAGTATTCCTCCTTTGTTCAATTTCATGCATAATTGTGTCCATTTGAACTTGTAACATCATAACATCAAATTTAGCCTTTAAGCACCTTAAACCATCTTCAAAAGATATACATTCAGTAAATTCTTGGTTACCTCTGTTGAAGGAGCTTTGCACTTGGTAACCATCCATTTCCAATCTTCCACTTCTCAAGCATTGTCCTCCAAATTGACCTAAGCTTCTCATCACCTAAAATTGCTTTTAAACAACTTAAGAGCAAAATTAGTGAGAAGAATAGGTGATTAAACACATACACACAAAAAATACTAAAATGACAGAAAATAACATTCACACAATAACTAATAAAATGTCTAAACTAATAAAGTTACTCTTCACACCGATATTGCCAAATCTTCCCCGGCAACGGCGCCAAAAACTTGACGTGCGCAGGGTATACATATCAATTTTGCCTCATTCTAATCAAGTTTTACATTTATAAACTCCTAAATACCCCACACGCGATTTATCGCAAGTATACGAATCGTGAGCGAGTATAGGGTATTAAGGGTCGATCCCACAAGGAAGATTGCAATTACCGGTACTACTAAAGCTTCTCTATTATTTAGACTATCAATGAATTATAACAAATTAAACCTACTGAAATTATACAAAATAACAAATGAAAGCTCCTTGGGTTGTGGTATCCCTAACTACTCATGCAAGTGCTATATTTGGATCATTGAATACTACATCTAGGCTAATTATGGTGTAATTTCCTTATGCATTTGAATCCTACTTTCGTAGTGAATCAATTATACTCATAACTAATCCATACCTATTTTCATGGTTATGAAATTAGCTACAAGTTCATTTCTTCAATGAAATTACATGAAATGAATCACTAAAAACCACATAAGTGCACCTCTACTTTCGTGAGTGTACTCCCTATGTTTAGCACTTCTTGAACTAGTGTTAAATCTCAATTTTCATTGCAGAAACAACACCTTAGATAATCACAATTAATGGTACCAGATTAATCATGAATTCAAGAGCTAAAGTGCTAAATAACTTGCTCAAATCATAGCAGTCAAATAACCAAATAATAAACACTAACAATTATAGAAAGTTCAACCAAACCCAAGGTATAAACTTTAGAAACACATATTGAACACAAAATCCAGAACTTGTATATTAACTAAATTTGGAATCAAATACAAAAGATAAAGAGTTTGGAAGGAATACAACCCTTGTCACATGAGCTTTCTTCCTTGCCTTCTTCATCCTCCATCTTCATCCTAATCTAGATAATAAACAAGAATGGAAAAGCTACACTACTCTATACTAAGCTAAACTAACACTAGGGAGATGAAAGAGCTACATTTCTGCAACTTCAAGCTTCTCCCGTATGTCTCTCTCTATTTTTCTGCTATGAACTCCCCATCTCCTATTTTTGCAATGCATTTGGCTATTTAATGATGAAAGGTGGTCAAGAAATGAGGATTACATCTCCCTTTTACAGCTGGGAATGTTTCTCACATGTCTAGCATCCAATGTGAGTTGGTGGAGGTGAAATTGAGTTTTACGCGTACAGAGCAGCCTTTTCTGACCAGTGATCCGAGCTGCTACAGTACCTCGGATCCGTATGGATCCGAGCTCGGATCCACTAACCCAGAAACAACCGAGGGTTCGGATGAATAGTGGATCCGAGTGTGGATCACTTGCTCTGTTTTTGGCCCAACTTCAACCAATCTTTTCTTGATGTTAGAGGCTGAACCAGCTCATGTCTAAAACACGAAAGTTGTAGCCTTTTGAGTTATCTTTCTAATGCATCAAGAATCACCTCATTTGGATCTGTGTAGGCTGAGATATGACTGAAATACCCTTGCCTGCTCATTGCCCTGTTCCAGTTTCGACCAGTAGAAATTTGCTATTGTAATTCGGCATTTTGACCTGGAAAACCTTCAAACTGGATTTAGATGTCTTCACCAAAGTTGTAGATCTATCTCTTATCTTCAAATGGGTTCAAGAATCATCCCAATCCGATCATTGTAACTCAAGTTATAGCCGAAATACGAAAATGTGTCAAAACTGTCAAAATACACAAAATCCAAGTAAAAAGTGATAAAAACCTCATTTAATCACTTAAAAGCATTTTTCACCAATTATAGCCAAAATGATTCATATTCTTCCAATAATATAACCAAAGTGACTAAAAATAATATAAAATGTCATACAATTATTACGTAAATTAGTCACTTATCAGTAATGTTTAATTGGTTATTTGATAATATTATTGTGAGCAAGTTATTTATCACTTTTACTTTTTTAATCATAATTAACTAGTCATTAAATGTGATAATCTTAAGATGTTAAGTTTACAATGAAAATTGGGATTTGACACTAGTTCAAGAAAGTGCTAAACCTAGAGAATTCACTCATGAGAGTAGAGGTACACCTTTGTGGCTTTAGTAGTTTGTTCCATGTAATTCCATAGAAGAAATGAGTTTATAGTTAAAAGAATTTACTATGTACTTATTCGGAAAAGAATATTTGGAATTAGGACATGATTGATTTACTTGACTTATATTGTAAAAGCCCAATGTAAAGAACCAAATATTCTATAGTACAATCATTGTGCCGACAGATATGTTCACAACAAAAGTTAATATTCTACAATAATTGGGTAGGTAGATATGTTTATAACATAACTGTTTAATCCAGTGGGCACTATCAAAAGATGTATTTCTGGATTTAATTTTTTTAAAAAAATTAATGAGGATATGTGTATAAATATAAGGAAGAGTACTAATTGATAGCGTGTACATATAATTGATAGATTAAGTGTGATTTAGGTGTATTGACGGACCTTGTTAAGAAAAGCCAACAAATTATTCTCCAATTTTTAGAAATCTTTTAAGGCGAAATTACTTCTGGTATTTGATTTTTGAGTATAAATCATTCCCATGCTACTGGTGAGTGGTCAAAATAGTTAAGGATTGTAATTACAGATTTAGAGTACAAAATAAAGCATGATTTTACTACCAAACTACAAGTACAAAAGATATTCAAATCCACACGAAGTTTTTATCTTTTTATTTGTTTTCGGATCGAGCAAATCAACATAGACTTATATGATGACTCAACCTAATTAGTTGCACATTTGTTTACATGGATTTTCTTGTAACTATAAGTTGACGAATTTATGATAGAAATGGAAAATGGGAGTGAGTCATTCATAGTCATAAGCAAATTTTACTTTTGAAATTTCTATTATTGTTTGAAATTCTTTATGGTAACTGAAACTACAATTTAGTAGCACAAATCCAGAAGCCTGACGAGCATAAATCTGATCATTAATGTCCAAACAGAAAGAAGCTGACAAAGAAAAAAAGCAAACAAAAATATTAAAGGATAAATTTGATCATCAATTTCTCGACAGAAGGAAGCTAACCAAAAAGAAAAAGCAAAAAGAAAATATTATAGGATAAATCTGATCATTAATGTCCAGACAGATGAAAGCTGACAAAAAAAAGCAAATAAAAATTTACATTGCTGATAACTTCAAACAATCCGAAAATTATAGATAATCTAGATTTTGAACATTGGGAAACCACCATAGCTATTCTTAAATCCCTGAGAAGGGTGAGGAGTCACAATTGAACCACCAAATTCTGATGCATTTGGATTAAAAGTAGGCGAAGTAGTAGGGCGATTCTCTGCTGTGGAAGCTACAGGCCAATCACGGATAGAAATGCCAGTATTTGGCTTTGAGGTAGCAACAATTGGGGGAAATGTCATCGTTCTAGGGGGTTTAGACTGAAGAAGATCCAAAACACCATGCACATTTTCCTTGGCATCAATGCCTAACAGGCCTATTCCATAAGGATTTATGCCTTTGAGGTTTGGATTTTGGTTTGCATTCTCATACATTGGTTTTTTCAGTTCACTTTTAACGGACTTTTGGAGCTCAACCAAGGCAGCATGCAAGTTCTCAAGTTGCTCCAAGTTAAGGTCATTGATGGGAGCTTCCCACCAATGACAAATTTGGCCAACTTTCCTAAGTTGGTCAAGGTTTTCCCCTATTTTCTTCTTAGCCTCCAGCTCATTTTCAAGAATGGTGAGTTCGTTATTTAGATGTCGGACACCAAGCTTGTGATGAGCCTCCAAAAGTAGGGTTGAAGTATCGACTGGTTTAGGACTCTTGGATTCAAACATTTCTATGACAAAATCTATGCTAGGGCTGCCAAATGTGTAAGCTTTCTCTCCAGGGGAAAAAACCACTAAGCCAACCTGCGAGCCAGTCAGGGTACAAAGTTCACAAGCCTTTTTGAAAAGGCCAGCACGACGCTTTGAAAACGTTACCTGCAGACTTTGTTCATCTTGTATTTTGACGAGATCGATCTTTTGGCGGCCTTTAGTTTTTTTTACGAGCGCCATTTTTGAGTCTAGACTCTATGAATCGGGATGGATCAAATTTTGATTTGTTTCATTGAAATGTAAGGGATATTTATAATTATACAAAGCCATCTATGCTTTGTGAGGCCTTCTATTACACACGTTATCAGTTTGATTACCATAATTAACAAAGATTTAACTCAATTAATGCAGCTTCTGAAGCCCATAGTTATTTGTGGACACAGATTCTGGCATTCAATTACTTACTTCATTTTGGTGAACTTAATGTCTTCCCACCTGTATTACTTAGTCCAATATTTCAAACAAATGTGAAAATAATCAATTAGTCTAAATGCCGCAGCACAATCTTGGAAATTACATAGAAGTACAAGAAAATTGGAAAAATACTTACTCTCTCATAATTAATTAATTGTCTCCACTAATTCAGATAACAACTTAAAATTATTTAAGATAATAACTAAGTATTATCTTTATCTAAAAGAAAAAGTAAAATTATTTTGGGTGACTATACTATTCTATCAAAAGAAGCATTTTCTCCATTTCTTTATCTTTGTTGGCTGCAAAAAAAAAAAAACTGTATGAAAAATGTAAAAAATTGATAGAGTGTTTTAGCTTATTAATGGAGGTTAGATGTTATAATTAAAAGAGACTAAACGTAGGTATATTATTCTGATATTTTTTGGTGGGATTTATACATACAAAATACTACATCAATTAGATTATTACGAATCAAGTGTGTTAAAACGTTAATGGCTTGATCATGAGATGAACAAAATGGCCAATTGTTGGTTGGCAACGAATGTATCCTGTGATACTGGAGGACAGCTTTATAGGAGATACGAAACC
Source organism: Coffea eugenioides (assembly GCF_003713205.1). Taxonomy (NCBI): domain Eukaryota; kingdom Viridiplantae; phylum Streptophyta; class Magnoliopsida; order Gentianales; family Rubiaceae; genus Coffea; species Coffea eugenioides. The sequence continues at coordinate 2,784,118 of NC_040039.1, forward strand.
TTGAACTAGAATTTGGAGAGGCGAAGATCTATTGGCCTAATGGTGCAATATGTTTAATTTGAAAGAAATGAATGGGATTTATTGTGGCACACAATATTTAATGAGGGTCAAAAGTATCATTATTACTAAAGATCTAATTCAATCAATGCAGCTCCTCATGTCCATAGTTATGTGTGGACCTAAACTTTCATGAGGACCTTACATTAATTACTTACCTCATTTTGGTGAATTTAATCTCTTCAAACCTGGTTAAACCCAAAATTTTGAAATAATGTGAAAAATATCAATTGGCTTAAATACAACAGCAAATGTTGGAAATTGCATAAGAGTACCAGAAAATTGGAAAATTAATTAGCCTTTGATAACTTATCAATTGTGTCTTTTTCTTTTTTTTTTTAAAAAAAATTAATAACTTAAAAATAATTTAAAATTACTTTATTGTTAAAATAATCATTGGTTCCACTGTACTATCAAAAGAAATACTTTTCATCTTTTTTTTTGTCTTTATTGGTTAAAGAAAAATAATTGAAACCAAAGATGCGAACAATTGATAGATTGCTTAAACTTATTGAGGGAGGTCGCATTTTGGAAATAAAAGGAACCTAATTCAGTCACAATTGTGGCATAATTAGATGTCTGAAGTCTAACCCTTTTTCATAATGGGATTCTCATACAAATTATCATGTGGCTTCTAAATTTATGGAACAATGAGAGAAGGAATCGTATATGTCAACATGTTAGAGGCTTGACCTTGAGATGGAAACTAAAATTACATTTAAGTTATTCAATGTTGTTAGTCAACGAAGCAACCAGAATACAAAGTTTTAGTAGCATTTGTTTTAAAGCAAAAGCTAGGTACCATCCATTTTACTGACACTATATATTGTAATTCCTTTGTTGGGATGAACAAAAATCGTAAAAAAATTTTATGTTGTGTATCATGGGTTGTATTTGTTTTTGGATTGGGTTTGGAGTTTGGGGTAACAATCATTGGCTAAAACTAAGGATGTAATCAAGCTACTCGCGAGCAGCTCGGTCGAAAGCTTGACTCGAACTCAGGTTGACCAAGTTCGAGTCGAGCTCGAGCAGCTCGATAAGCTAAACGAGTCGAGTTCGAGCATCCAAAAGAGATGGTCGAAGGCTCATCAAGCCTTATTGAGCTTTTTAATTTTAATTATTTAATATATTATTATTATAAAATTACTCTTATACCCAAAAGAGTTGTTGAATTTACGAAATGTTTCAAATCGTATAAAAATTTTAAAAGGGCAATAATGTCTTTTCGCATAAAAATTATCAAGAAAATGAAATTTAGTAACTCGAGCTCGACCGAGCTCGATAAGGCTCGATTGACTCGAGTTCATGCGAGTCGAGCTCGAGGTCGAGCTCGAGTACCTTTCTTGTATGTCGAGTTGAGCTTGAGTATGGCGATACTCGAGCTCGACTCGACTCAATTACAGCCCTAGCTAAAACTCATTATTAAGTAAATTTATCATCGTGCATAATATAGGATAGACCTTTATTCTTTAGCTATCAATTTTGTTTTATTTGGTCTTATGTGAAAGTTTTATTTTATTGTTTCTAACAAAGAATATAGGCCGATCTATAAATGAGAAAAGGACTTCTAATTATAGTTATGAAACCTAGCAACGCTTGGCGGTTCAATTGTTCAAATTGATGAACGGGTCACCTATTTGGATCGTGTTAGTGTTGGACCAGATAAGGAAGGAATTTGTTAAGTGACCAACGATCTGCTAGTTGAAGTCGTTTAACTGGTAAAATTCACAAAACCAACCCGTTAAAACTAGCAATTCAACAATCATATTGTTTTTATTAATTAAATATATTTTTTTTATTATATAAGATGATTGACGAGCGCGGGGTATACATATATCAATTAGTTCATCAACAATCAAATTTTACATTTATAAAATTCTAAATACCCCACATGCGATTTTTCGTAAGTATACGAGTCGAGAGCGAGTATAGGGTATTAAAGGTCAATCCCACAGAAAAGATTCTCAATTACTGATGGTTTTCGAATTTCTTTATTATTTAGACTATCACTAGTGCAAGAAATTAAATCTACACTATAAAAGTAACAAAAAATACAATAGAAAGCTTCTAGAGGTATAGAATTCCTTACTACTCTTGCAAATGATATTACCGGTTAAATGAATGCTATTATCTTGGTTAGTTATAGCGTAATTTCCTAATGTATGTGAAACTTACTCTCGTAGTGAATCAACTATACTTGCAACTAACCATACCTACTTTCGTGGTTATGAATTAACTACAAATTCATTTTTTCTATGAAATTACATGAAACAAGTCACTAAAGCTACAAAGGTGCTCCTCTACTCTCGTGAGTGTACTCCCTAGATTTATCATTTCCTTGAGCTAGTGTTAAATTCCAATTCTCATTGAAAACTCAACACCTTAAGATTATCACAGTTAATGGCCGGTTAATCATAATTAGAAAAGCAAAAGTGATAAATAATTTGCTCAAAATAATATCATCAAATAACCAAGTAAATATCACTAACAAGATATAGAAAGTTCATCCATACTGTAGGCATAAAATTCAACTAAATATAAAGAACAAGATCCAAACTTGTATTATAGTTACACATGAAATTAAATACAAAAGAGAAAGTGATAGGAGAGTAGTCACCCTTATCACATGAGCTTTAATTCTCCATCTTTGCTCTTCATATTTTCATTCAAATCTAACTACAAATACAAGAAGGATAAATTACTCTAACTATACTATACTACCATAACTAATGAACTAAGGAAATTCTAGTGAAGGCTACGTTTTTTGTGAGTTTCTCTAGCCTTCCAAAGTTGTGAAAATGATCTCCAAAGGCTGCTATTTATAGAGAATTTTAGCTCAAGGTGAGTTGTTTCTTAGTTGGCAAAGTTGGCTTCTGAACTCACCAAGAGTTGTTCTCCAAGTTTCCACTCTTCTTGGTCAGATACAGCCAAAATTCTGAATTGTAGATGAGTTGAAAAGGTTGTGTGAATGCAAAATAAGTTGTAGCAGAAAAACTAGAATACGCAACCTAAATCTACGTTTTCTCCTTTGCAGGTTCGCACTTTCTGGGCAGAATTTATCCTTACTTTGTTTTTAGTCCAACTTCAACTAATATTTTCTCAATGATGGAGGCTGAATCTTGCACAAAACTTGAAATTATAGCTCTTTGAGTTAGCTTTCCAATACGTCAATAATCATTCAATTTGGAGCTCTGTGAACCGAGAAATGACCAAAATACCCTCGACTGGTTAGAACTCTGTTTCAGCTTTCGACCATGAAATTGTACTTCTGTATTACGACTTTTTGACTAGGAAAATGACTAAACTGGACTTTCATGTCTTCATAACAAATGTAGAACTATGTTTACTTCAAAATGGTTCAAGAATCACCTCAATCCAATGCTTGTATCTCAAGATATAGCCGAAATATCACAACATGTCAAAGCTGAAAAACTCCCTTAATTGCATTTCCTCTTTTGCACTTCATATTCTCTTTTTATCACTTCAAATCATAATCAATCATCCATTTATGTTTTCAACTCACCCCATTTGATGATTGAATTCTTAAACCTACAAAAACATGAAGTTTCACCATTAAAATATAGAGAAATGCAATTTTTACACTTTAAGCCATAAAATGTATATTTTCACTAAAAATTTAGTTAATTAGCTATAAAAGTAGTTCAAACACACCAAATCTAAATAATAAAACATACTAAAAACATATAAAATATGCATTTATCAATGATGGTTGGGTTTAACTAATGAACCAACTGGCGAATCAGTGGCCTGCTAAGAAGAAAGAGTTTGGGGGAAATATCTCATATATTTTACACGAGTAGTACAATAATATGAGATTTATATATAGACTTACAACAAGTTAAGGTATAATGAATCTAGACAAATATTCAAAATCGTAACTAACCTATTCTATCCTTATCTAATCCCTAATTGATATATGATTTAAATTTAAAAGAAAAGATAATTATAATCAACTTACTCCAACACTCCCCCTCAAGGTGGTTAATAGTTATCGTATATGCACAACTTATCAAGTGAGTTATAGAAGTTCTTAATTGACATAGCCTTTCTGCATATGTCAACTAGTTGATCTTCCGACTTCACTAATGGAAGTTGAATCACCTTATCTTCAAAATTTTGTTTCATAAAGTGCCAATCAAACTCTTCGTGTTTAGTCTGATTATGCTAAAGTGGATTTTGAGAAGTATCGATAGCTACTTTGTTATCACAAAACAAATCCATTTCAAAAGTTGGGCACGAAGGATATCAGTAACTTCTTAAACCAAAAATGTTCACACATCCATTTGGCCATTTCTTTGAATTCAGCTTCTACATTAGAAAAGCCACCACCTTCTATCTCTTACTCTTCCATGTAACTAAGTTGCAGCCTACAAATGCAAAATAGCTTAAAGTCGATTTTTGATCAGTAGGGTCTCCTGCCCAATTGGCATCTATATATCATTCAATGTTGAAGTAATTATTCTTGAGAAACAAAAGTCCTTTTTTAGGTGCACCCTTCAAGTATTGAAAGATCTGCATTACAGCTTCCATATGCCGATTACTACCAGAGTGCATGAATCGGCTGACCAAACTAATAGCATATGTTATATCAGGGCGAGTATGAGACAAGTAAATCAACTTACCGACTAAACTCTGATATCTTTCTTATCAGCCAGCTTCTGATCTAGTTATTCCTCAAGTCTATGGTTCTGGATAATTAGCATGTTGACAAGTTTACAATCCAATGACCCAACTTCTGTGAAGAAGTTAAATACATACTTCCGTTGAAATAGGAAGATGCCTTGTATCGATTATGCCACTTTGATTCCCAATGACCCATGCAAGAAAGCATTCTTCACATCAAGCTGATGCAAAGGCTGATCTAAATTGACTGCAAGAGACAGCAAAACTCTGACTGTATCAGTTTTGTGACTGGTAAGAAGGTCTCTTGATAATCGATACCATAGGTCTATGTGTACCCTTTAACTACAAATCGAGTTTTGTATCGGTTGATCAATCTGTCAATCTTGTACTTAATTGAGAAAACCCTTTTGCACCCCATAGTCTTATTTCCCTCTAGTAGTGAGACTAAGGTTGACAGGTTGTCGAAACCTGTGCAATAATAAAAATAAACCTGATTGCCAGTTAAAATAACCAAAACCCGATTCCAAGTACTGGAGCAGGGACTCTAGGTGTGCAATGGGTTACTTGATTCACCCTGTTCCCGAAGAGTTTACTTGATCCGATATACCCGGATGGGATGGCTTTGTCACAAACAAATATTAATTTGTAGACAGGGCAAGTAGGGTCCTATCCTCAGGGATTGGGGATATTTGTTCCTTTAGAAATCCAAAATAACACAGGGGGTGTTTTTGAATAAGGGATGACAATTAAAACAATTCAACTAAAAATATAAAAATAAATAACTAGATAGAAATTAAACGGCAATTCACTAAACTGAGAGTAACAATAATTAAAAGTCCAAAACAATTAAAACAAGAAAACAATTAACAATGAAATAAAATATCCAACTGAAAATCAAATGGCAATTCACTAAAATCAAGGTAATAATAATTAAAGGTCTAGCCAAGAAATAATTTCAGCAATAGTTCACCTAATTGATCATCGATGCACCTGCAATTCCAATTATTTATTAATAAATAGGTTATAACTGCCAAACAAGCGATGACAGTCAACCCCTCCTTACTGTATCGGTGATTAAGGTATGCCCGTTAACCACTGCTCTAATTGAGAAATAATTCTAGGTACGCCCGTAAGATTTAATTCCCCAACTGCCTTACGTATTAGAGGAGCCCTATTCTAACCAAATAACGCACTACCAGGGTTATTTCAGATTAGCCCGCGTATCCCCCTGATACGAATCTAATCGTGCCAGTTGTCACTATTTCAAGGTAATTAAACAATTACGGATTTAATACCCTAATTGACGATAGATTATCGAGTTAACTAATTATCCGAATCCAAGACAATCAATTAATTAAATAATCATGAACACTGCAATCAAGGGATATGCGAATACCAATAAATAAAAGAAAAAGATAAAATTAAATCGATCTCACAAGTTTTAGGCAAACCAAAGCCTCCGTTGCTCCTTCACTAGAGTGGAGAAATTAGTTCATATTTGATGCAAAAAAACCATACAAGATTGAATAGAGAGCCGCGGCCATCAGTTGGGCAATGGGCAAATTCAATTCGATAGAAGGAATAAAGAAACACAAAGTTGCAGAGGATGATTTAATGCCTTCACTTTGTCTGCTCATATGCAGGAAGAAAAAGGAACTGCTAAAAAGCTAAAAGGAAGGAAAGTCACATCCGTAGAAGAATTCCACTACTCCAAAAGCTAAGAAGGAAAAGACAAAGTAAAGCTAAGCTCAAGCTATTGCTCTGCCTCTGCAATTTTTATTTCGTATCTAGTAGTCTTTGCTACTGTTCGGCGGTCTCCATTCTGTCCAAGGCTCTGCGTCCGCTGCCGTCTTCCGTAAAATTACCAAAATGGGCACAATTTTTCCTTTTGCCAACAATGCCCCTCGGATAAGCTCTATGGCTTGGACTCCTTTTCTGTTAAATTGACACTTGTTATCATATTTTCGTTCTACTCCCTGAAATAGATGCAAAATACTAAAAGTGAGTAGAATTTAATAATTAATCCATATCGAGTCAGGTAATAGGGGAAATTAATAATAAAATAAATGATAAAATCGCACCCTATCAATTCCCCCCACACCTAAACCATGCTTGCCCTCAAGCATAAGAACAGTAAACAGACACCAAAATTTGATAATGGCTATTGCCCTATTTACCATATTGCCAAGATACCAAGGAAAACCATATATCAAGCATTTGTGATCAAAATCCGAGAAACATCACCCCGGTTAGCTTCTAAACCACAGACTCCTTCAATTCTAAGTTAACTTAATCTAAGAAGAAGGAATGGCGCACAACATTTATCGGCAAACGGTCCAAATATTAACCAAAATCTCCATATTAAGTCCATAAATCGGCAAGCTGACCTCTAACACAACCTGCACTCTTTTTTACGTTTTCTATTATTTATTTTTTCCTTTTGTTTTTCTTTTCTCTTTTTTTTTTTACAATAGCACAAAAGACTTAGTGTCTAGTTATTGAAGTCTTTTGACGCGAACTCCGACATCTTTCAAATGAAGGAGCCCGGTTACTCAGATCCTATCGCTATACGACCACGTACTCATAGAAATTACTACTTTTTGACGCGAGAATCGACACTTTTAGGTGCAGATCCCCGGTTACTCAGTAGTAACTAATAGCGGAGTACAGTCAACCATATTCACAGCCATATAGCACAAAAACGCAAAATAACACTGCTAAAAATAAAAAGAGGAGCAGCTTAGCCTCATTATTACCAAACATGGAGAACTAGAGTCAATATTGGACCAATTCACATGAAAATGCCAACAATCATTCCTTATGCCTAGAAAAGTTAACAAAGAAATCAAAAGAATTAAGCAATCACCGATATTCACCAAAAAGATGTTTTTGGATTCAACCATATTAACTTGATACATTTTATTAATAAAACTTGGCAACAGTAAAGTTAGAGGCAACAAACCAACATCAAACTTTGGCAGTCATAGGAGAGCTAGACAGGTGAATGACAAAAATGTAACGAAAACTAGACAAATGCCAAACTAAAAATAAAGGAAAAACACCTAAAAACTAAAAACTACTAAAAACTAAAACCACAACTGATCCCCCCCACACTTAAACAATACATTGCTCTCAATGTAGCAAATTAACATCAAAAGTAGGGGAGAGGGTAACAAAACTTCCCTGAAGTGGGGTCAAAGTGGTGGGTGGTACCCAAATTGAGGCATAAGACCCGCATGCTGCATGAATGCTGCCAAATTCTGCGCCATACTATGCACATTGTTAATTAGACGTAATCACTAAGCAATAAGCAGTGAAAGTGGCACAGTAGCCTTCCAAATCAACAAACAAAAGCAGAAATTACTCAACTCACGTTACTCCAATAGACTCAAGACAGAAGGCAGGAAAATAGACTCAAGTGATACCAAAAACGATCCCAACAAGGTAGCAAATAATGACAAAATGAACTCACCCCTAAAGCTCAAAAGTTGTCACCAATTGGAAAGTCCAATACATAACTCAACTGGGAGCAAATATAAGCACAAGGGTTTGGGTTTTCAAGCAAACAGCTGACCAAACACATAAGGAAGAAGCAATTCAAATAGGCAACCCAAAACACTGATAAATCCAACAGCACAAGCAGTACCAGAAATAGAAGAAACCAAAACTGTAATCAATTGAGGCAAATAACTCCCAAGGCAGCCCCAAACATGCAATAAAAACTCCAAGCAAGGCACAGGTAAAGAAAATCAAGCAATATACCACTTGCTAATATCCACCCAGAAACCCAAGAAAATGGCAACAACTCCAGCAGTTTAAAATCCAGAAAAATATTAGCGACGGAGGTGAAAAGCAATACCTCCACCCGTCAATTTGTTTGACAGGTGGTGATGGCGGACAGCGTCCGTAGTAGTGGCGGCGGCAAGCTGGAGCTTGGGTGAGCTGTGCGATGGAGAAGGAGAAGACCGCAGGGTCTGCGCGCGGCTGCTTGGTGACGGACGAGGTGGTGATGCGCAATGGCAGCTAAGCGCGATGGGAGAGGGCGGTGCCATCCTTGGGCTGCGAGCATCGTCTAGACGGAAAAGCTGCTGGCTAGGCTTGGAGAAGAGCTGGTAGTGGAGTGGTCATGTGGCCGTGAGCAAGGGCGAGACGGGCGAGGGAGCTGCACTGCTGGATGGCTCGCCGCGCGCGAGGTTGGACGGCGGAGTTGGCGGCTTGGCGGCAATAGGAGGAGGATGAGCTGGTGATGACGTGCGAAGAGGGAGATCGAAGAAGAGGGACGAAGGTGGGCTGGCGGTGAGGTTGGTTGGAGAGAGAGAGCTGGGTGGAGGTGAGCTACCCGCGCGGAGAGAGAGAGATTCGGAGGGAGAAGGAGAGGCGGCGCGTGGCAGTGGCGTCGAGCAGCAGGCGGCGTGTGAGTTTCGGGTGACACAGAGGAGAACAGGGGAGAAGAAAGAAAGAAGAAAGAAGAAAAGAAAGAAAAAGAAAGAAAAGGAAGAAAAAGAAAGAAAAAAGAAAAATAGTTTTTGTTGTTGTTGTTTTTTTTCTTTAAGAACTTGTTTTTTTTTTTCAACTGAAAGACTTTGTTTTTTTTTCCTTTTCTTTTTTTTTTTTGAAATATTTTTTTTATCTTTATTATTCTGGACAAAATTTATTTTTAAAATTCAAAAGTAGAGATTAACAGAAAATCAATAATCATTCTTGAGTTTTTTTTTTTGAATACTTACCTTTCCCACGAACGTGACGCGGGCACGTCAAGAAGGCACGGAATGAGGAGCTCTCCAGGTGACTTGACGCCGGCACGTCATATGGGCAACAACTCTTCTGACAGTGAGCTCTCCATACGACTTGACGCGGGCGTGTCATATCAGAGAGACACCTGCAAATCATAAAAAATTAAAATTGAAATAAAAAATCGGTCAAATTCAAGGAAAACATATTTAAACTATCAAACAAAACTGAACAAACAATTAAAAGAAATTGGGTTGCCTCCTAATGAGCGCCTTTTTTTAATGTCTTTGATTAGACATTGAACACCACTCTTTAATTTGGGTGTAAGTCAATTTTTCTTGTAATCCGTGGCACTCCTCTGGGATCCACATAGCCATTGAGTGCAACCTTCTTCCTTAATTTCCTGTTCCTTTTCACCTCATACATTGCTTTCATCCCTTTATACTTGTTCTCAATAAATTTGAATTTGCCCCTTCAAGCAAACTCAGAAAATTCTTGTACAGAGGGATTAATAGTATGAATAACAAACACAAAGTGAGAGTTAACAAGATGTTCCACTGTATCAAAAATATTAAAATGGACTAGTTCTCCATCAAATTTCATGGACAATGTACCCTTATTAACGTCAATTTTTGTCTGTACTGTGCTAAAAAAGGGTCTACCTAATAGCAAAGGTGAAGGGTCGGGAGAATGGTCATCATCCATGTCAAGTACATAAAAGTCAGCCGGGAATACCAATTCATTAACTTTAACCAGCACATCATCGACCAACCCATCAGGGTATGCATTTGTTCGGTCTGCCAATTGGATTATTATCTCAGTTTCTTTTAATGGACTGAGGTTCAGAGAAGCATACATAGATTTAGGCATTACGTTGATTGATACTCCTAAGTCCAGCAGAGTATTCCTAATCAAAGTATTACCTATCCTACATGGGACAGTAAACCTACCTGGATCCCCGCACTTTGGTGGAAGCTTCCTTTGGAGAACTGCTGACACGTTCTCCCCCACAATGACCCTTGCATCCCCTCTCAGCCGCCTTCGGTTGACACATAGGTCCCTCAAAAACTTTGCATAATTCGGCACTTGCTTGATGGCGTTTAACAGGGGAATATTGATCTCTACCTTGCGGAATACCTCCAGGATCTCCTTCTCCTTATACTGCTTCCTCGGTTTCTCCAACCTGCTAGGAAAAGGAGGCGGGTTAGTTCTAACTGTAATGACTGGATCAGAGAGTATCTTTTGATTTGTGCCATTGCTGTCCTCCTTCTCAAGCTCATTATCGATCCTTTCCTCGTCTTTGTCCTTGGAAATCGTGAGTTCGGACCCCTGAATTTCCTTCCCACTCCTTAAAGTCATTGCACTTACATTCTTCAGGTTCAATTCAGGTTGAGAAGGTAATTTTCCAAAAATTTGGGATTCCAGGCGGTTGATTGCCACTGCCATCTGACTTAGTTGATTTTGCATTACTGGTATCTGGCCCAGTTGATTTCTCATACCTTGTAGGTCAGAATCTGTCTTTTGTTGATTAGCAATTAATTGCTTCATCATCTCCTTCAAAGATGGACTAGAGCTTGGTGGCGGAGGTGGTGGTGGGCGGGGCTGATACTGCTGGTGATGCCCCTGTGGTCATTAGGTGCAAAATTGGGTTGCCTATTGCCTCCATAACTAAAGTTAGGGTGATCTCTCCAACCCGAATTATATGTATTCGAGTACGGGTCATAGGGCATTCTTGGCGCGGGCGCGTGACCAATCATGTTCACTTACTCTGCACTTTCTTCCTGAATCATCGGGCACATATCTGTAGAATGGCCCATCGTAGTGCAAATTCCACACACCTTGGCCTGAGATGCATTTCCTACAGCCAATTGCCTAACAAACGAGGTTAACTCCATCAGCTGCTGCTGGATAGAAGATGTATCTACCTCATTTCCCTTGCGTATCCGGACATCCTCCCTCGTACCGAACTATTGTAAATTCTCGGCCATTCCCTCAATTAGCTCCTATGCTGCCCGAGGAGTCTTATTCACCAGTTCCCCTCCACTCGCAGCATCAATGATACTCCTGTCTCTGAAGAGGAGGCCCTCATAGAAGTATTGAATGAGCAATTGCTCGCTTATTTGGTGCTGGGGGCACTTGGTGCATAGTTTCTTGAATCTCTCCCAATACTCATAGAGGGACTTGCCTGGGTGTTGCTTGATACCGCAGATCTCCTTCCTTAGACTTACAGCTCGAGACGCTGGAAAATAGTTGTCCAAGAATTTTTTCTTCAACTAGTTCCACGTGGTGATACTACCTGTTGGCAGGTAGTACAATCAGTCTTTTGCAGAATCCTTCAAGGAGAAGGGGAATGCCCTCATTTTTATCTGTTCTTCTGTAATACCTGGGGGCTTCATGCTGTTGCAAACTACATCAAACTCTTGCAGGTGTTTATATGGCTCCTCACCTGGTAAACCATGAAAAGATGGTAGAAAATGAATTGGTCCAGATTTTAACTCAAATGAGATGTTATCATTTAAACTTGGGAAAATAATGTATAGAGGCTGCTGAGTTAAATCAGGAGCAGCCATCTCCCTTAATGTTCGTGCATTTGCCATGGTAACTTTCTCTTGATCCGAGTCACTCGAAATGTTACCAAACGAATCTGTTGGGTCAACTTCAGGCTCAAGTCTCTGAGATGCAGCACTTGAGTGCTCTTCTCTGAGTTGTCTGGTCTCTTTTCTCGTTCTACGCGCAATCTTCTCTACCTCAGGGTCGAAAATTAATTCACCTGTACGAGAAGAACGAGGCATACACTCGGAAAGTACCAGAAAATTAGAACAAAAATGAACTAAAAAAGAAACAAATAACTAGCACAGTCTCCGGCAACGGCGCCAAAAATTTACAGGTTGTCGAAGCCTGTGCACTAATAATAATAAACCTGATTGCCAGTTAAAATAACCAAAATCCGATTCCAAGTACTGGAGTAGGGAATCTAGGTGTGCAATGGGTTACTTGATTCATCCTGTTCCCGAAAAGTTTGCTTGATCCGATATACCCGAATGGGATGGGTTTGTCACAAACCAATATTAATTTGTAGACAGGGCAAGTAGGGTCGTATCCTCAGAGATTGGGGATATTTGTTAATTTAGAAATCCAAAATAACACAGGGGATGTTTTTGAATAAGGGATGACAATTAAAACAATTCAACTAAAAATATAAAAATAAATAATTAGCTAGAAATTAAACGACAATTCACTAAACTGAGAGTAACAATAATTAAAAGTCCAAAACAATTAAAACAAGAAAACAATTAAAAATGAAATAAAATATCCAACTGAAAATCAAATGGCAATTCACTAAAATCAAGGTAATAATAATTAAAGGTCTAACCAAGAAATAACTTCAGCAATGGTTCACCTAATTGATCATCGATGCACCTGCAATTCCAATTATTTATTAATAAATAGGTTATAACTACCAAACAAGCGATGACAGTCAACCCCTCCTTACTGTGTTGGTGATTAAAGTACGCCCGTTAATCACTGATCTAATTGAGAAATAATCCTAGGTATGCCCGTAAGATTTAATTCCCCAACTGCCTTACGTATTAGAGGAGCCATATTCTAACCAAATAACGCACTACTAGGGTTATTTCATATTAGCCCGCGTATCCCCCTGACACGAATCTAATCGTGCCAGTTGTCACTATTTCAAGGCAATTAAACAATTACGGATTTAATACCCTAATTGACGATAGATTATCAAGTTAACTAATTATTCAGATCCAAGACAATCAATTAATTAAATAATCATGAACACTGCAATCAAGGGATATGCGAATACCAATAAATAAAAAAAAAAGATAAAATTAAATCGATCTCACAAGTTTAAGGCAAATCAAAGCCTCCGTTGCTCCTTGACTAGAGTGGAGAAATTAGTTCATATTTGATGCAAAAAAATTATACAAGATTGAAGAGAGAGCCGCGGCCATCAGTTGGGCAATGAGCAAATTCAATTCGATAGAAGGAATAAAGAAACGCAAAGTTGCAGAGGATGATTTAATGCCTTCACTTTGTCTGCTCATACGCAGGAAGAAAAAGGAACTGCTAAAAAGCTAAAAAGGAAGGAAAGTCACATCCGTAGAAGAATTCCACTACTCCAAAAGCTAAGAAGGAAAAGTCAAAGTAAAGCTAAGCTCAAGCTATTGCTCTGCCTCTGCAATTTTTATTTCGTATCTAGTAGTCTTTGCTACTGTGCGTCGGTCTCCGTTCTGTCCAAGGCTCTGCGTCCGCTGCCCTCTTCCGCAAAATTATCAAAATGGGCACAAATTTTCCTTTTGCCAATAATGCCCCTCGGATAAACTCTATGCCTTGGACTCCTTTTCTGTTAAATTGACACTTGTTATCATATTTTCGTTCTACTCCCTAAAATAGATGTAAAATACTAAAAGGGAATAGAATTTAATAATTAATCCATATCGGGTCAGGTAATAGGGGAAATTAATAATAAAATAAATGATACAATCGCACCCTATCAAAGGTCCATATGTTTTTTTCTACGATGTCAATATTTCATATTTTATAGCTTTGGTCTAATTTGAATCCATAAAAATAGCTTGCCCTCCGATTGAAATATCAAATATCACCTGATAAGACATTATATACAATGGCCTCCAGATATTCACATAACCTATGAGTTGGCATATAATTGGCCATGGAATATTTTGACCATTTTATTTTGGCTTCTGGAGAAAACCGATTTGGTGGATTGTCAAGATCAGATCTGCCAGACAATACATAACAAGCAATTGTATCCAAATCAATAAAAGGCAAAAGTGTAGCGGGAAATACTAACCTCAGAAATATTCTGAGGAGAAGAATGATCAGGTATTAAGGATAGAGAGGTTATATCATCCGGATCGGCTTCTATATCACCTTTTTAGAAGACAAATCAGCAACAGCTTCTTGAGCTATCAACAATATCATTAGCCTTAAGAGTATTTTCAAACATAATCATCAGTAAATCAGCTTTTTAACCATCGGTCATTGGCAAATTGGCGGTTGGCCCATTGGCATCGACATGTAAAATGGCATTAGGTATTGGCATATTAGCATCGATATTTATAAATTGATATTAGGCTGATCAGTACTTGGCTATGATAGCACACTAATCCCGACCAATTCTACCATTCCTTATCATTTATCTCCCTCCTGAATTGAAGAATTGGATATTGATGATAAAAAAATGTCTACTCCAAGAAGGTATCATCCATTGTTTTATACATCTTCTTGGTGGTTGGATCATAGTACCGATAACCCTTCTTGTGCACAATATATTTTAAGAAAACACATCGGATAGCACAAGGATTCAATTTGCTATACTAATTCTTGGGCAAATGAATTAATACCACATAGCCAAATACTTGTGCTGGAACTGACGAGCGTGAAGTATGCATACAAAATTAAATTTAATCCATAGTCAAATTTTACATTTATAAATTGTTAAATACCATACAGGGAAGAATGGATAACTACCAACACTACTGAAACTCCTCTATTATTGAGACGATCAACAAATTGAACGAAATAAAACTAAGATAAAATGTGCAAGAAAATAGCAACTGAAAGATCCTTAGGTCATGATATTTCTAACTACTCATGCAAGTGCAATTTTTTGGATCATTGATCACTGCTATCTTGCCTAATTATGGTGTAATTTCCTTATGCATATGAAACCTACCCTCGTAATGAATCAACTATATTTATAAGTAATCCATACCTACTCTCGTGGTTATGAAATTAGTTACAAATTCATTATCTCTATGAAATTACACGGAACAAGTCACAAAGATACACTTCTACTTTCATGAGTGTACTCCCTAGGTTTAGCACTCCCTTGAACTAATGTTAAATTCCAATTCTCATCGCCAATCTAACACCTTTAGATAATCACAATTAATGGCTAGTTAATCATGATTAGAAAAGCAAAAGAGCTAAATAACTTGATCAAAATAATAGCATCAAATAACCAAAAAATCAACATAATACAATCATACAAAGTTCAACAAAAACCCAAGGAATAAATTTTAGAAACACATTGAAAATTAAATCTAAACTTGTATATTAACTAGACATGGAATCAATTACAAAAGATAAAGAGTTGGCAAGGTCAAGTAATTCTTGTCACATGAGTTCCCTCCGTCCCTTCTTTATCCTTCAACTTCATCTTCATCTTTTTTTTTTTTTTTTATACCATCCCTTAATATATTAAAAACCGAGAAAAAAATACATCAAATTAGAGGGGGGCCAAACCTGACCTCTGTTAAAGAAAAAGAAACATGTAATGATGGAAAATAAACACACATATAAAGGAATTGTAAAGACATAACAGATCAATCCAAAGAAATCATCCACACGAGGGTGCTCCACATTTGTGTGACTGCGAGTGAGCATTGGAATTTGGTTTGAGATCTTGACGTGTTTGCATTGTTTTACCTTTTTTTGAAAGCTGTTTCCTCGCTTTCTTTGAAATCACTTGGGTAAATTGCTGTTGTACTAGATTCTGGTCTTGATCTTTGTGTTTGTCGTGTTGTGAATCGTCTTCTTCTTCTTCTTTTTTGTCGTTATTGCATGTTATACTTGAACGAATAAAACTAATTTGATGTGGTCGGGGAAGTGTACCATGTAATTTTTCCCATTTAACCTCTTCGAACACATCTTTGAAAGCTGGCACTGGATTTTGAGGCACCGTGGTTTTCGTTTCTGTTCTTGTACTTGTACTTGGAACCACAAGGAGTGGTAAGGCAACGTCGGGGTCAGTGGTGTCGACCTTTTGATGATTATCGTCTCCCAAATTCTGCTTCTCAAAAGCTTGGGACCCATCACTTTTATTCCAATTAGAATTTTCAGCATTTTGATTTCTAATTGAAGTATTGTCGGCCATTTGCTGCTGACCATCTCCCAATATTTGCTCCACTAGAATATGGGACTCCTCACAATCATTTCCAGCAATGTGATCGCATGGTCCCTCCCTTTGGTCATCAACAACGAACTTTGCTTTTCCATGCTTGACAGCTTTTTCGTTGCAGTTTTGCCCTGGCACAGCAGCCCCCTCTATGGGCTCCATCATGCCTGGGCCTGCTACCACGTTCAGCTCCACCAGCGCCAATTCTCCCGTATTAGCAGTCCCTTCCATCACTTCCTCTGGTTCGCCAATCACGCGGTCAGCCATAGCGTGAAGAATGGCATCAGCAGCAGCCTCTATCCCCTTCTCCACAAGCACAACCGTAGACCCTCCAAGCTGGTTCAGTAAGCACGATGCATCTCCCACAGCAGTAGTAGGGGTGTCAACGTGCAGTGACCCCTCGGAATGGCTCTTACCCGAATTCTGTGTCGCACCAGATTTCACCCCATCTCCTTCACTCACCCCCCTTCGCTCCTCATCCTCTGTACGCTGCGTGTTAGCTGGTGAGGAGCGAACCTTTGCACCCATCACCCCTGTGACCAGATCCTCCTGCGTCTTGTGCAAACGCAAATCAGGGTGCTTCACACGGCAATGATTCTCGCCATGCCCTTGACGATAGCAGTGGCTGCAATAATTAGGGAGGTTCTCAGGGATAAGAACCTGCCAAAAACCATCCCCATCTCCCATATCGACCCACACCCTCGACGGAATCGATTTGAGCAGATCCACCTCAACACATACCCGTGCCACATTCGGTCGCGAAAACGAAGACGTAGCCGCATCCACGAATAGCGGCGTACCCAAGCAGGAGACAAGATGAAATAGACATGGCTTAGCAAATAAGTGAATTGGGAGTTTGGGCAATCTAAACCAGACGGGAACAAGGGAAGACTCTCTGTTCACATGGAACTTAGATGTCCACTTAAAAACCCTCATGGGGGATCCATTCACGTGCCACAAACTTCGTCCCCAAACGCGAAGGAAATCCGCTTCACACTGAAATTTCAGCAACACATGCCTAGCATCTAACAATCCCACAGTCGCCGTATCCTTCAAATCAAGAGTCGACAAGAATTTCCTCAGGTCAGGCAGCAGCGGCCGCCCCTTAGAGAACTTCCCAACCAAAGTGTAGCGGAATGGAGCAGCAACCACTGCTATGTCAGCCGCACTGAAGACCACCGCAGGCTCTCCACGGTGTGTTGTCATCCTCGCTTGAACTTGCACTACCTCGGACGTCGGTTGTGGCTCAAACAACGCAGAGAAGGCCTTCTTCCTAAAGGGGGAGGAAGAGGCCGACAGCCCCCCACCCGGAGGAGGGGGGGCAGTCTCGGCTGCCATGGTTAATTAGATTTGCCAATGGTTCATGAGCAAGAGAGAGAGTGTGTGTGATTAACTTCATCTTCATCTAGTTAATACGCAAGAAAGAATAAACTAACTAAAACTAAACTATCCTATACTTCCCTAAATTAAAGAGCTAAGAACTACAATTTTGTGGTGTTTTCTGTTACACCTCTCCAAGCTCTTCCTTGATTCTTTAAGCAAATGTGTTTATATAGAGAATAAATGGTCCAAAAAATGGTTCTAGATCTACTCTTTTACAATTAAAAATTCTCCAAATTCATTCCTCAAAAAATATGAAATAATGGAGGTGAAACAAGTTGCGCAAGTGGAAGCCATAAAGTTCTGTTGGAATCCTTCCAGCAATTCGGCCGAAATCTGGGCCGGATTCTTGGAGGGTTTCCTTCCCTGTTTCATTTCTTCATTTTTTTTGCTTCACTCAAACTTTTTGCCTCGAATCCTTCCGACAATCTAGCTTGGAGGATTGGTGGGATTCGACCAACTTTCTTCTTTTCTGCATTTCTTTACTCTTGTGCCTCGATCTACCCTTGAAACTTGCCATCCTTGCGACTTTAGGATTTCAATCAACATAATATAAAATTATTTCTTTTCCCAAGTGAAATCCATTTCCAACTCCTACAAAAACAATAAAAAACAAGCAAGGAAAAGGGACAAAAATCTCATTTAAATACTAAGTTGCATTTAGAACCAATCTTAACCAAAATGGACCATTTTCTTCTTATAATATTAAAAAAATGAGAAAATGTATACAAAATGTCATCCAAATATGGCATAAAATAGTCACTTATCATCTTCATGCTTAAATCATTGCATTTTTTCAAATTCAATTCCTTATAATTCGGCAAACAATCATTATACAATTATTCAATTTACACTAAATACTCATAATATCAATCAAATGAGAGATTATTATACCCTAATTTAAACAAGTTAAATTTAATCTCTCATCCTAATCTAATTTCATAAATGAGCAATTCACATAGTCAATTTATGTTTTCTTCCTCCTACAATCATCTTTTCTCAAATACAAGCTCTAAAGAGAGATATATTTACTTTACTAATACTATTTTACTCAAATCGTTAAAATGTCTTTTGACGCGAAAATCGATAATTTTAAATCAAGATTTTCGGTTACTCAACATTTCACTTAATCAAGTTGTATTGCATACTCATAATCCAAGTACCTTTCTACACGAAGGTTGACATTTTTAAATGAGCACTCCTGGTTATTCAGTCCAAGAATCATTGGAATAGAATAAAAAATTTTATTTTCTTATTTTCATTTGTTTTCTATTTTTTCTTTTTTCTTTTTTTCAAAAGTAAAGACAATAAATAGACATTCATTCTTAGCAAATACGTGAGAATAATCAAAAGAATAGTATAGCATTTATTGACTATATCAATCACTCATAAAATTAAGTAAAAAGAAGAAATCACATTAAACAAGTAAAATATAGGCATAATTCTCCTCACTTTACAAGATATACTTTCTAAAATGCAAAACACTAGTTGCCTAATATGAGAGAAGAAGAAGGAGAGAAAGATATTTGGGAATAACATTTCTCTTGATTGAATGAGTGATACAATAGATACATATGTATACAAGATTAAAATTAATCAAGATCCTAAAATCCAACTATCAAGATACTCAAATCAAGTTAGAATAATTAGCATAGCTAATCCCTATAATTAAGATAGAATATTTAGACTATCTAATCCCTATGATTAAAATAATGCATAATATACTTAGATGAATCTAGACTTTTTTACACTCTCTCTCAAGTTGGAGAATACAAACCATATGCGCCAAGCTTGCCACATATATATTTTATTCGAGAACTTTTGAGTGACTTAGTGAGGAAATCTGCAAGTTGATCATTTGAATTAACAGACTATGTCTCAATAGCTTTGTAAATCAATTTTTCTCTCACAAAATGACAATCAATTTCAATTTGCTTTCCTCTCATGAAAGACTGGATTGGAGGCAATGTGCAATGCAAATTGATTATCGTAAACCAACTTCATTAGACCATGAGTCCCTAAATTCAATTTATTCAACAATTGTTTAAGCCATATTAGTTCATATGTAGCCATAGCCATAGCTTGATATTCATTCTCAGCACTAAATCTAGTAGTCACAGCTTGCTTTTTACTTTTAAAAGATATTAAGTTGCCACCAACCAGAATACAATACCCTATGATAGAATGACGATCAATAGGTGATCCTGCCCAATTTGTATTAGAGTAACCAATTACTTGCATGTTTCCTCTATCAGTATACAACAATCCTTGGCCGGGTGCTCCTTCGATATATCTAAGAATGCGAATTGTTGCATTCCAATGAGTATCACTCGGGGAGTCCAAAAATTCACTAATAACTGAGACAGGAAAAGATATGTTAGGCTGTGTTACTGTAAGATAGTTCAATCGTCCCACCAGCCTTTGATACTTTCCAGAATCTTTAAGTGGCTCCCCCTATCCTAATAACAATTTAACATTGGAATCCGTTGGAATATCTACAGGTTTAGCATTTGACATGCCTGCCTCCTCCACAATATCTAACATGTGTTTTCATTGGCAGATAACAACACCATCTTTAGATTGGGCAATTTCGATACCCAAGAAATAATGAAATTTGCCCAAATCTTTCATTTGAAAATGGCCAAAATGATGTTTCTTTAATTGAACAATTCCATCATGATCCTACCTAGTGATAATAATATCATCCACATAGAAGACAAGATAAATACCATCTTTCGATGGAGAATGATGATAGACCACTGAATGATCAGTCTCACTATGAATCAGTCCATATTTTTCGACATCATTGAAACATCCAAATCAACTATGTAGAGATTGTTTTAGACCATGGAGTATACATTTTAAATGACAAACCATTCCACTAGACTATCCCTGAACAACAAATCCAGGTGGTTGTTCCATAGAAACTTTCTTTTGCAATTCACCATAATGGAATGCATTTTTATGTCTAATTAGTGCAATGGCCAATCATGTATAGTAGCTAGAGATAAGATGAGATGAACAGAAGACATCTTGGCTACTGAAGAAAATGTGTCAATATAACCCAAACCAAAAATTTGAGTTTATTCCTTAGCCACAAGACGAGTTTTAAGATGATCAATTTTATCATTCGAACCAACTTTAACAGTATAAATCTAATGAAAACTAACAGCTGATTTATCAAGTAGGAGAGGAACCAACTCCCAAGTAGCATTCGAGTCAAGAGCAGCCATTTCATTCATCATTGCTTGACACCACCCAAAATGGGATAAAGCCTCACCTACAGTTTTAAAAACAAACATAGACGACAAAAAGGACAAAATGGCATAATAGGATAAAGAAATACAGTGATAACTAAAACAATTATAATTTGGACATTGATTTTTACTGGAATGAATACCTTTTCTGATAGCAATTGGTGGACTAGTTAGAGATGGGATCGTGGTTGGTGACGAAATTGGAACAGTGTGTATGATGAGGATGATGAGGTGGCGACTCAAGTTGGTTCGAGTGGTGTTACAGCCATGAAGGTTTTGGTTGGCCCCATGACTCATGCTAGAACTGGACGGTTTAAAGAAAATCTACAAGTGTTGGTGAGAGCAGTTCAAGAGCAAGTTGGAGGTCCATGGGCTATTCAGGGTTTCATGGATGATGATTGAGCCATGGTGAATGTAATTGATGGTTCAATTAAACATATAGAAGGAACTAGACTAGAATTCCATGAGTTTAGGGCATCGAAAGAAGTAAGGGAAAATGGCCCCTGATGGATCCGCGCCTGGATCGAGTCGCATACTCAAGCCATTGTTTCATTTCATCTTCGTTTTCCTTTGGTTTTGTCACTAAACCGCGAGAGAATCTACCAACAAACCGTCCGCGATTACATGTCAGATCAAACTTTTTAATTTTTAGCAATTTTCGTAGTTTTAAACTATTTTCTATTTCCTAGCATCCGTTTGGTTTTTTTGTAAGCCTATTAAGGCATATTTCGTATATTTAGACATAAGTACTAGTGTTATTAGGGTTTGGGTTTTGTAAGGTTATAAATAGTCAAACTTGCCATATTTTGTTTAGTCAAGAATTTTCCAGCAAATTATGTGACATTCTCTCTTTGGCTTCTTGTGAGCTTTTCTTGAATACCTTAGTGTGAATTTAGGATTTTCATTCAACTTATCAATCAAGAACTGCACTTGATTGTGGCATTATTTTAGCTTCTTTTGCTAACTAAACTTGATTAATCAAAATCTAGATCCTTGGACCATGTCATGTTACAGATTGTGTAGCAAGTCATTCTACCATCTTGGTTTTCCTTTGGCCAACATTCTATCACTAAATCGTGGAAGAATCCGCCAGTAAACCATTCGCATTTACGTGTCAAATCAAATTTTTTAATTTTTAATGATTTCTTAGTTTTAAACTATTTTCTATTTCATAGCGTCCGATTGATTTTTTTTGTAATCTTATTAAGCCATATTTAGCATATCTAAACACAACTACTAGTTTTATTAGGGTCTGGGTCTTGTAAGGTTATAAATAGCCAAACTTGCCACATTTTCTTTAGTCAAGTATTTTTTAGAAAATTGTGAGAGATTCTTTTTTTGGTTTCTTGTGATCTCTTCTTGAATACCTTAATGTGAATTTAGGGTTTTCAATCAAGAATCGCACTTGATTGTGGCGTCGTTCTACCATCTTCTGCTAACTAAATTTGATTAACCAAAATCTAGATCCTGATTGCGTAGCGAGTCGAACGCAGATCATATCAATATGAGTCATGAGGAATTTCAGTAAATTTTCCAATACCATTATCTGGAACTGCAGTGGGACGATTATTGCGTCTATGATAAGTAAGAAGTGATGGTGATTTGGGTGAAGTTATAGGCTCATTGGGATGCTGACTAATGTCAATGTCATAAGTAAGAGGAACAAAATAAGTAGAAACAGGAATATCCTCAGTGATTGTAGAATGAGTCATGAGGAATTTCAGTAAATTTTCCAACACCATTATCTGGAACTGCAGTGGGACGATTATTGCGTCTATGATAAGTAAGAAGTGATGGTGATTTGGGTGAAGTTATTGGCTCATTGGGATGCTGACTAATGTCAATGTCATAAGTAAGAGGAACAAAATAAGTAGAAACAGGAATATCCTCAGTGATTGTAGAATGCTCAGACTTATTAAGTTGAAAGAAAGGAATAGTTTCATAAAATGTAACATCTGCACAGGTGATGTATCATTTGAGATCAAGAAAAAAATATTTGCACCCTTTTATATTCGAGAGTATTCAAAAATACACATTTGACAGTACGAGAAGACAGCTTGTCTTTTCTAGGAGTTAAATCATGTACAAAATATGTACAACCAAATATACAAGGGAAATAGAAAATAGAGGATCATTTGGATATACAAGAGAGTAAGAAATTTAATCATTAAAAATAGATGATAGTATGTGATTAATCAAATAGCATGCTATGAGAATAGCAACCCTCAAAAACATAGCGGAACATTTGTATGAAGAAGTAAAGTACGTGCTATCTCAGTCAAATGCCTATTTTTTCTTTCAGCAAGCCCATTTTGTTGTGAGATATGAGAGCATGATGATTGATGAATAATTCCTTTAGAACTCATAAAAGACTTAAAAGGGATAGAAAAATACTCATGTGCATTATCACTACCCAATATCTTTATG
The DNA here is from genome assembly GCF_003713205.1 of Coffea eugenioides. Classification (NCBI taxonomy): domain Eukaryota; kingdom Viridiplantae; phylum Streptophyta; class Magnoliopsida; order Gentianales; family Rubiaceae; genus Coffea; species Coffea eugenioides. The sequence continues at coordinate 2,807,560 of NC_040039.1, forward strand.
GGAACACCAAATTATGTTTGAATTTCAGAGACAGTTTTTGAAAAATAGAAAACACTTCAGATCTACTTTTCATAAGAAACAACCAAGTACAATGAGAATAATCATCTGCAGAAGTGACAAAATACTGATATGCTAAAGTGAAAATAGCATGACTTGATCTACAAACATCAGAATGGACTAAAGGAAATTGGAGATTCAGCTCTATTATTAATTCTTTTCCGGAAATGACTACGAGTGTGTTTTCCAAACTGACACGATGCACACTTTAAAAAAGGCATAGTAATAGATAGCACCATCTTCCAAAATTTATCTAAATGTGAATGACCACCTAAATGACTATGAATTAGTAAAAGATCATCTACTACAAAACAAGATATTGGTGCTGACAAAGAGAGATGGTAAAGTTCCTGTAACTCATATCCTGTGCCAATTGTCCGTCCCATACCTCGATCCTGTACAACAATAGATTTCTCATCAAATATAACTACGCATTTAAGAGAATGACAAAAATGATGAACAGACACAAAATTAAAAGAATAATTGGGTATATAAAGGACAGATTCAAGGGGCACAGAAAGTAGAGGGTTAACCTTGCCAATCCCTTTCATTTGGATTTGTGAGCCGTCAGTAAGAGTAATATTGGGTAGAGAAGTAGAACTACTAAGTGAAGAGAAAAGTTGTGGATTACCAGAAATATGATCTGTGGCAGCAGAATCTAAAACCCATAGACCAAGAGAAGGAAATTGAGAAACACAAACGCTAGCATTACCAGTTCGTACTATTGAGCCAACAGGCATGAAAGGCTGTTTAGTTGTAAACCATTTCGCAAAATCCTCATACTCAGGTTTGAAATTTATTCCTAAACTTTCACAATGTTCTGATTGAACAACATTTGCTGCTTATTGTGGAGGACGTCCATGCAAGAGCCAACAACGATCTTCTGTATGTCCAACTCTTTTATAATAGTCACAATAGGGTCGATTTCTATTACTATTATAACCACCTCAGCCACGACCACGATCCCGGCCTCTTCTTTAACTAGATTGAGATACCAAAGCGGATGAATCAATGACAATAGTTTTCGTAAATGACTTTGATTTATCAGAAAGTCATAACAATCATAAAAAAACTTGAGATAGAGTAGGAATTATGGAATTAGCAAGAATCTGATCATGGAATGTAGAATATTCTGTTGGTAAACCAAAAAGAGCCAAAAGCATAAAAAATATACCTCTTTGAAAAAGTTGTTCCTGTTGAGCTGCAGTAGGGGATAGTAACAACTCATTGAAATCTGAAAGGATCCCTTGAATTATGCCTAAGTAAGAACTCATAGGCATATCAAGTTTTTGGGGTGCAACGAGATTCATCAAATCAGAATAAATAGTATAAATACGAGAGATATCATTGGTGTATAATATTTTGACCTACTCCCACACACTAAAGCAAGTCTTATGTGGACGAAAAATTTGCTTAAGTGAAGAATCAATAGTCTACCAAAGCATGCTACACAATTGTGCATTGATTCTCTTCCACTTGGATCGATCAACCATAGTATCACCATAGTATCATTAGGTTTGGTAGTGAGATGATCTTTATATCATTGTCCCATGAACCATAACTCAACATCAACAGCCCAAGTACAGTAGTTATTACCTTTCAATTTTTTTGCAGTGATAATAGTAGAACCAGTAATAGATGAATTTACCATAAGAGGAGTTGTTGTGGATTTGGACGTACATGTTACAGACGTATCAAATGTAGATATGGTGATATTAGATCAGAAAGAATCATAGGATAAAATTACTGGAAAAGATGATCAGAAAACAAAGAATCTAAAAAAAATTTCTCTCTCACAACTCTGATACCATGTGAGAGAAGAAGAAGGAGAGAAAGATATTTGGGAATAACATTTCTCTTGATTGAATGAATGATACAACATATATATATATATATATAAGATACAAATTAATCAAGATCCTAAAATCAAGTTAGAATAATTAGGTTATCTAATCCGTATAATTAAGCTAGAATATTTAGACTATCAAATCCTTATGATTAAGATAATGCATACTGTATCTAAATGAATCTAGACATGTTCAACACATAATAACCATTTTTAAGTCAAATAAGGACTGAAATCTCCAAGGTACATATAAAGTATCAATAAGTGGGAGAATCACGATACTTAAGGTTGGAACAAATTGGCACTTTTTAACAATCATAGCAAAATTTTAAAGATTTTGGATCGTAGTAAAATTTTGAAAAAATTTTGACAGAATTTTTGCTTATAACTGGATAAAACTCCCTACCAACAACCCAATTTTTCAAGAAAATTTTCACATGGCGACATTTTCAAATTCAATTTCAACATTTTTAATGCATGTAAATCCACAAAACATCATCACAAGGCATAAAATAGCAAGCCAATTATTTCTCTCCCACACACTTAAATTTCACATTATCCTCAATGTAAGAAAAGGAAAATAAAGAGATAGAGACTAGAGTAAGAGATAATACTCTCCTATCAACTCTTGTAATCCAAATCTATGGCCATGTGACACGATTCCAACCTTATTTGAGAACACAATCAAAGGAGAATTCAATAAATGTGCCACTTCAAAAGGTAAGATTATAATAAAATAACAACTTAAGAGTAAAATCTTGCAAACATCAAAAAGTAAATATGCAAGTCAAGAAAAATTGGAAAAATGGGTCATGCAAATAGAACCAACACAATGTTCAAGTGCGATAAAAACGTGAAACTAGCTATATTCAAGTATTTGCATGAATCACCAAAGTAAAGTTAACCTAACTTCACAAAATAATCATGAATAAAATGAGTTTCATTTATACATTGTGTCATCAATGTCCAATTTTTCAAATTTCAACAAGTGCTAAACAAATTCCAAAATAGAGGCAAACACATCAAATGGGCATATAAATGACCTTCTTGAGAATTCATGAAATGCTAAAAACAATTGAACCACAAAGATCATAAGTGCATTCATGAATTTTTTCCATTAAAGGTCATTCTTTAATTCATCTCAAGTTCTAGAATTACCAAAGAATTCCAAAATAATTCTACCAATGCACATTTCATTCATTTAGTAATTTATCAAATGAATATCATAAAACTCTTGTAAACCTAATTAAAAGGTGACATTGGCCATTTAATATGTAACTTTTCACCAAGCCAAATTAAGCATCAAATTAGCAAAAATTCACCAAATTTACCAAATATTCACAAACTCATGATTTATTCATCATCAATAATCATAAACAACATTAACAAGTGCAATAAAAATCACCAAACTTCATAAAGACAAGAAATTCAAAAATGCCAAAAATGTGAAAAATATTCACAAGTGGCAATAATTAAAAGACAAAATTTAGTGAAGAGTTGTTACTTAAACTTGTTGAGTGTTAATTAGGGATGTAAACAGAGTAAAAAGCCCCCCAAAATGCAGTCCAATTCGGCCCCAATTGAATGGTTCAAGAAGGTGAAACCTTATCTCAAAAAGCTTGCAACCTAATTTAAAGTGATTTTTGAAAAATTTTGAACCATGAAAGCTTCTCCAAAGGATGAGAGAATTGTTTTGGTGAAGTTGGTTAGGAGATTTGATGGTTTAATAAAAGGATTTTGGTGAGTAGTATGTGTTTAAGATGTGATTGTGTGCATATTTGTCAAGAAGAAGAAGAAGGAAATGAAAGAAACCCATGCGCAGATTTCCTTTAAAACTTGAAGAAACCAGAATCCGGCCAAAAGCTAAAATATTTCTTTCTTGCCCTGCCTACCCAGCCTTGAATCCAGCTAGAATTTGACCAGATTTACTGCAGAAAACTATAATTTCTGCAGTTTTTTCTCCAATTCTCTTGTCCAAATTTCCGCATTTCACCTAGTATCCAACTATTTTCATGCTACTTAAATAAAATCCAACTTTAACATTCAAAATGCATCTTTTTAAATCAAGTACACTTGAAAATACATGATCATGCTATTGGAAATGGGCTGGAAAGTGGTGTGAACATAGAGCAAATTGCAGAATTCTGGTTACAATACATGACCTGAAGTCGCGCATTCAAGGCTCGCGTATTCTCCTTGGCAGTGTTTTCTTGCTTCTTTTCTGCTCCAATTCCTCTCTGATACTTCATGCAAGATGTTCATTTTGTTGTTCATACATTGCTCCAAGAATACTTGCCTTGAATATCTACTTTCCTTTCCAAAGTATTGTTGAATTGAGCTCTAATGAAGTTGAAATGCATCCGACTTGATTCAACATTTGATAATTAACTCTTCTCAATTCCTACAAATATAACCAACATTTTCACATTAAATTGGTCAATTGAAATTTACAAAATTTAGAAACTTAAGGAACAAATTCATCTTAAATCATCCTATTTTGTACCACAAATAAACACAAAATGATACTTATAACCATGTACAATATGCACTTATCACATGCATTAATATAACTTTAAAATGAAACACTTTAAATGCATGAATACATCAAATGAATATGAAAACTCCCTTTTTGCCTCGATGTAGACACTTTTGCACTTTAGATGACTTGCATGAATCCTTATTGTAACAACCTATAAAACACACAAAAACACAAATCAAACACTTAAAAATTGCTAAAAACAAGAAATCATTGGGCTGCGTCCTAACAAGCGCTTATTTATAGTCATTAGATTGATTATATAATCTCATTTTTTAAGGAGGTTTGTTAATGAGTAATCTACCATTTTAAAATGTGGTAGATCAATAAAAGAAGGCTTGATTGTATGAGCCATATATCCAAATGATAAGAGAGATGGAAGTCACTTACCAATCTCAAGTGATTCATGAATATTACCTTGAATATGCCTCACATGAGTACTCACCAAAGCACAAGAATTTATTGGACAATAATACTTTTAAAACCTATACTTTCTTGACACTCCTCAAGAAGTATTAAAAATGAGTCATTAGTACTCATCCCTTGAGATTCAAAATTAGCTCCAAAGGTATTATCATGTGAAATGGATATTTCTTCATTGAAACTCATATTAAATTCATTATTTTCATCAAAATGTAATCCATTTTCACATCCAACATTCTCACTATTTATAATAGGGTTAATTTGCATATAAATAGAAGAAATAACTTCACACAAATCACACAGTTGGCATTGAATTCTACCAAAGTGAGAAGCTAATTCATCTATTCTTTCCTCAACCCTATCAAAATGATCAGAAGTCACATTAGCTAGTTTTTCCAAATCAGAATCAAATTTATTAGAAAATTTTTCTATGACTGGCTCTCAAGATGGTTTAGAATCATTAACTAATGTTTCACTTTCAAATTTTCAAGGTAAAGGTGTATTACCTAACATTTCAATTGCTAATTCTGAAAATGACTTAGTACATTTTTGGAAACAATTAGTTTGAAAATTATAAAAATATGAAGAATCACTGTGATTATATTGATTATCCCAACCGTAAGCATAACATGTATCCTAATTTGGATTGCATTGATCAAAATTAGAATTATAATATGCAAATTCACCATAATAATCCATATTTTGTATTTACATATGTTCATAAGTAGTATGATAACATCCACACAAGTCACAAATTACATGATAGAATTAAAAATAGTAACATTCCTCTTTTGTTCAATCAAATACATAATGGTGTCTAATTGAAATTTTAACGTTATATAATCAAGTTTAACCTTTAAATTCCTTAAACTATTTTGAAAAGATGTATTCGCAGTACTTTCTTGGTTATCTCTATTCATAGAGTTTTGTATGTGGTAACAATCTATTGCTGATCTTCCACTTCTCATGCATATTTATTACTCTTCTTAAGTCCCTAAACATGATTTCAAAGTAACTTAGAAACAAATGTACTCAAGAAGAATAGGTGACTCAACACATACAAAAACATAAAAATAAAGACTCAACAAACATGTAAGAAAACTAGACACGACGAACACAAGAAAACAAATAAAATGTCTAAACTAATAAAGTTACTCTTTACGTTGACATTACCACAACTCTTCCCCGGCAACGATACCAAAAACTTGATGAGCACGGGGCATACATACAAAATTAAGCTCAATCCAAGTCAAATTGTGCATTTATAAATTTCTAAATACCCTACATATGATTTTCTACAAGTATGCGGGTCGAGATTGAGTATAGGGTATTAAAAATTGAACCTACAGGGTATAATGGACACCTGCTGACACTACTAGGGCTCCTCTATTATTTAGATGATCAACAAATTGAACGAAATAAAACTATGCTAAAATATGCAAGAAAATAGCAAATGAAAGCTCCTTAGGCCACGATATCTCTAACTACTCATGTAAGTGCAATTTTTGGAATATTGAGTACTATGATCTTGGTTAGTTATGGCGTAATTCCCTTATGCATGTAAAACCTACTCTCGTAGTGAATCAACTACACTTATAACTAATCCATACCTACTCTTGTAGTTATGAAATTAGCTAAAAATTCATTACCTCTATGAAATTACATGGAGCAAATCACAAAAGCTACAAAGATACACCTCTACTCTCGTGAGTATATTCTGTAGGGATAGCACTCTCTTGAACTAGTATTAAATTCCAATTCTCATTGCAAATCTAACACCTTTAGATAATTACAATTAATATCCAGTTAATCATGATTAAAAAAGCAAAAGAACTAAATAACTTGCTCAAAATTGTAGTATCGAATAGTCAAGAAATCAATATAGTACAATCATATGAAGTTCAACCAAAACCCAAGGTATAAACTTTAGAAACACATATTGAAAATTAAATCTAAACTTGTATATTAACTAAATTTAGAATCAATTACGAAAGATAAACTACTGGGAAATTAGAGTAACTCTTATCATATGAGCTCTCTCCTTGCCTTCTTCATCCTCCAACTTCATCTTCATTTAGCTAATATACAAGAAAGGATGAACTAACTAAAACTAAATTATCCTATACTACCCTAAACTAAAGAGCTAAGAAACTAGCTAAGAACCACATTGTTGTGATATTTTCTTGCACTTCTCCAAACTCTTCCTTGATTCTTGAAGTAAATATGTTTATATAGAGAAGAAATTATTCAAAAGATGGTTTTAGATCCACTCTTTTATAACTAAAAAAGTCTCCAAATTCGTCTTTCAAAAGAAGTGATTTCAATGAAGGTGAAAACAAGTTGCACAAATGGAAGCCATAAAGTTTGACCGGAATCTCTCTAGCAATCTGGTTGGAATCTTGGTCGGATTCATGGTGGGATTCCTCCCCTATTTCATTTCTTCATCTTTTTTGCTTCATTCAAACTTTCTACCATGAATCCCTCCTACAATCCGGCCAGAATCTATGAGGGATTCTTGAAGGGATTCAGCTAATTTTCTTCTACTTCAAGTTTCTTTATTTCCTTACTCTTGTGCCTTGATCTACTCTTGGAACTTGCCATCCTTGCAAATTTTAGGATTTCAATCAACATAATATAAAATTGTTTCTTGCCCCAAGTGAAGTCCATTTTCAACTCCTACAAAAACAATAAAAAAATGCAAGTAAAGGGGACAAAAATCTCATTTAAGCACTAAGTCGCATTTAAAACCAATTCTAGCCAAAATGAACCATTTTTTTCTTATAATATTGAAAAAGTAATTAAAAGTAACATAAAATGTCATCCAAATACAGTACAAAATAGTCACTTATTAGGAACCATTAGCACTGATGGTAGAGTAAAATATTGCAAGAGATCCTGTAGCGGAGTCTGAAAATCAACAGCTTTTAAAAGCAACCCATTTAGCAAGTGAACTGCTGTAGCAATTGCATCAAGCCAATATTGATATGGAACATTCATACCAATCAGTATGGCATGAATCATTTTTAATATATGCCAATTTTTCCTCTCTGCCACTCTATTTAGCTGCAGGGTTTGAGTACATGAAATTTCATATATGAGACTATTAGTAATGAAGAAATCTTGTAACAGTTGATTGTCATATTAGCCACCATAATCTGACTAGAGAACCTTGATTGTAGTTTAAAACTATGCGTCAATCATTAAAAAAATGATTTAAAAATATCTAGCACTTTATTTTTATGCTTCAATAGATACAACCAAGTCATCAAATTAGAGTCATCTACAAAGGTTACAAATCAACGAATACTAACAGATGAAGTAATCAATGAAAGTCCTTAAACATCAAAATGCATCAAACCAAAAGAAGTATTGCACTTATTAAGACTAATAGGATATGGGTTCTATGATTTTTGGCCAAAGTACAAATCTCACATTTCATATTGGCAATATTAATTTAGAAAACAAATCCAGAAATACGTGCTTCATGTATCCAAAAGAGGGATGACCTAATCGCCGATGCCATTACTGGATCTCTCACTCTTTAGTATTATCGGTGTTTCTCATCTGATTTGCTCTACCTGGGCTGAAATCATTTATGTAGTATAAACACCTCTACTAGTACCACAATCAACTATTTCCTTTTTGAGAATATCCTGAAGAAGACAAAAGGTTGGATATATGAGTGCTACACAATTAAGATCCACTGTTATTTGACTCATAGATAATAGCTTATTTGATAATGAGGGAATTAATAAGGTATCAAGTAAATAAAGAATAATGATAAAAAAAAACAGCCACATCCACTGTAACTGGATATTGAACACCTTTGGCCTTAGAAGTCATTAATTGTCTCCACTAAATAACAGATGAAAAATCATTTGGATCATATATCATATGATCATATGATCAGTGGCGCTAAATCTACAATCCGGCCACTATCACGTTGATTAAGGCTGCACAAGCCTTGATGCTGACAAGTCTTCAAGACATCAACAAGAGGAACAAAATGCACCTATGCAATGTTAAGGGTAGTGGCTGATTCCACTGAATTGGTAGCCAAAGTTGCCACTCTTCCAGTGCTTTCATTTTGATCAGTAACATTCGATTGATCAGCTCATCAATTTTGTCCTTTGCACATATTCCACCTTGTTGGATACCTTGCAGTTTGAAATGCACATGGGTATAGCTGTCCCCTTCATTTGGCACTTTGGTTTGATGCAACCTAATTGGCCCACTTTTTGCTCCCTTAGATGCCATCATAGAGCCGATTGTATTTTCTTCCCCCATCAACATTATCGATTACCTGGGGTCCTTACATCAAACATAGGCATATGCCTCTTTCACTATTGGGAACGGTTTCATTTGTAGTATATCACTCAAAATCTTATTCAATCAGTCATCTAGCCCATTGAGAAAAATGTACACCCTCTGTTCCTATATGAGAGAGTTATGGTACAGATATCTACCACATGCTCCATTGGGTTTGGCCAACAAAAATCGATCTCTATCCATAAGTCTTACAAATTGTTATAATACTTCTCAATTGGCCCTCCCACTTGTCTCATCCTAGTCACTTTTCGCCGCAAATCTTGCAGTTCGAACGTATCAGCTCCATCGAAATATGTTGTGACAATTACATCCCATACCACTTTTGTATTAAGGAAATGGATGAAGTTATAGATCAGGAATGGATCCATGTTGTTTATGAGGCATCTCTTCATGATTGAATCTTCAGTCAGCCATTGTCAGTATGTAAGATTTGTCGGTAAAGATTGAGGATTTTTGCTAATATATCCCAATTTATTCTTGCTTGAGATATACATCTCGACAACTTGGGACCACAAGGCATAGTTGGTGCCATCCAACTTGATGCCAATATTCGTCATCGATGGATCAGTGCTTCGGGTAGCCTTCTAGCTCCTGATCAAGACTTCTTCCATTCGCACAGTCAAGTCTTCTAGCATGGAGGTAATTTCACCATATTTCACCACTTCAAATAATTCTGCCATGGTTCTTGATTTAAAATTATATCAGACTAGCAATTGAGCAAAGACCCTAAAATCCCTGCTCTTGTAACATGTTAAGAAGAAAGAGTTTTGGCCGAATATCTCATGTATTTTACACAAATATTACGATAATATGAGACCTATACAGGCTGACAATAGGATAAGGTACAATGAATCTAGACAAATATTCAAAATGGTAACTAATCTATTCTATTCTTATTTAATCCCTAATTGCTATACAGTTTTAATTTAAAAGAGAAGATAATTATAAGGGATAATTCAGAAACCTCCTTTGAGATTTTTGACACTTTTAGTGACCTATCATGATATTTCAAAAATTACACTAACCTCCCTTACTTTTATATTTTTGGTGGCAATTCAATTCAAGCACCATTAAAATAGTATTTTCTTGAGTGAGATGATATTTCTATTCTACAAATGCCCTTTTTGCAATAACCTAAAACCATGTTTTAGCAGCAACACCACCGGCTAGTTTTATGCAATAGCAATTTTTCTCATTCTTGTGCAGTTTATGCTAGTTTTTTCTCATTTTTCTCATTTTTATGCAATATAAACTCCACAACTATCTCTATTTGGGATATGAACTTCAATATTTGAGGTGAAAAGAAGTGATTCTGTTGTGCTATATTGCAAGTTGATAGTGAAAGTTTTGGAATAGAAATTATGGCCTCTTCAAACCATAGTGAGGAATCATAGAATTCATCCACAGCTTTCATCATTAAGAACAAATATTTCGGCTGCAATCACAAGACTATAATGAAGATATTTGAGAGCAAAAAGAGTCCAGACAAGTTATATTTAAGTTGTGCAAGGTGCAGGTACTTCAAATGGTGCGATAAAGGTAAAGAAGAAGAAGTTAGCAGTCGAAGAGGATACAACAATTCAGTGAAAGAAGAAGTTAATAGTAGAAAAGGAGATGGCAATTTAGTGAGGCAATTGCAATTATTATTGTTAATTACACATCAAAAAATAGTCTAGTGAGAATGACGGTAATTGCAATTATTGTTATTAATTACACATCAAAAAAATAATTATTCCTCTTAATCATGGTTATTTCTTTTAATTAAATCATGGGATAATTTTTTCCAAATAAATGTTAGTAATAAATCCAATGTCTTTGGACAAATAAGTTATTTTAGCCCTATTGACGTAAGCAAAGTTTCCAAAAATCTGACAGGAGAGGTTAGTGTAATTTTTAAAATAGTGAAAGTGCTAGAAACCTTAAGGAAGGTTTCTGAAATTATCTCTAATTATAACCAACTCACATCAATACGGCCTAATTGATGTTTGGATTGAATTTAATAACTATGTTTTTCACTATTAAAGAAGACGTCACAATACAAAAAATTAGTAGTATTCGCATTAAAGAAACGCTTTGTGCCATTCATTTTATAAAACTCTATAATTTTTTAACTAGTGGGACTTCAATATTTTCTAGTCTGGTCACAACGTTCCTCATGTTGATTCTCTTGTGAGGTGAATCGCTTAGACAGAGTAGCCCAACATGAAGAATAGACAACAAACACTGCTCCATCAGGCAGAAGTTCTGATCTTCTTCGTGAATTAAGTTTCTGTCAACAACTTCTATTACTGAGTTTGCCTCTACAGATTTGCTAACCCATTGCTTCAAGCTCAATTCTTCACCAAAGCTATCATCAGTTGGCTTTTTCCCTGTGAATGTTTCCAGCAAAATTATGCCAAAACTGTAGACATCACCACTTGTAGACACTATTCCTTTCTCTCCATATTCTGTAACAATAATTGGCATTAAGTGTTTCTTAACATTTAGAATAGTTAACAAGAGTATCATAGTTTAGAAAAAGGAAATTAGATTACCTGGTGCCATATAACCAACTGTGGCTAAAGTTTTGGTTTGAACCATAGTTTCCCCATTGCCAAAGATTTTGGAGATACCAAAATCACAGACGTGTGCAACCATATCTTCATCTAGCAGGATGTTGCCAGGCTTCAGATCACAATGAACAACAGCTGGTGCGTGATTGAAGTGAAGGTATTCTAAAGCCAACCCTACATCAATCATGATTTTATACCTTTGTAGCATGTCCAAGAAATAATTTTCAGAATGCAACCATTTTTCAAGGCTCCCATTTGGCATATACTCCAGTACCACGGCTCTAAAATCACGATTAACACAGCAACTGTGGATTCTTATCAAGTTTCGGTGACGGATGCTGGCCAATACTTCACATTCTGCGTCAAAGTTCTTGGTTACTTCCCTAGATTGCAGATGGAAAACTTTTATTGCGACTTCGGATCCATCGAGGAGTGTCCCTTTATATACAGAACCAAAACTTCCAGTTCCAAGTAGATAGTTCGTGCTGAAGGAATCTGTCGCTTCTAGTAGCTCTTCGTAAGAAAGCCTTCGCCAATAAAACTGTTGAAGTAATGATCCTTCACCCAGTGATATCTCAGTTGATATTTCCCTGCTTCGTCTTTTTATTGCCAACAAAAATGTGATGATTGCAACAATTAGGATAGCAAACACGATTGGAGGTAGAATGTACTTCAAAATGTTTCTTGACCATGAATGGGAAGGGGAATTTGTTCTGCAAGGTGGCAAATTTAACCTAGCTAAGCCACATAATGCATAATTTTGCACAAAGGATTGAGCAGTAAAGTTGGCAAATGGTCCATCTGTTGGAACTTCCCCTTCCAGTTTATTGAAAGACACATTGAAGTAATTTAGGTCTCCAAGCTTCACCATGGACTGCGGAATTGTTCCAGAAAAATCATTGTGAGACAAATCCAAATACGCCATGCTTATCAAATTTCCCATAGATTGAGGAATGTGCCCTCGAAAAGTATTGTGTGCTAAGGACAAAAAAACAAGTGATTGAGCACTGCTGAATGAACTTAGAATATCACCTGATAATTGATTCCACGATAAGTCTAATTCTCTTATGACCTTAAGATTCTGAATCTGCGAGGGAATATCACCACTTAAAGAGTTCGAAGACAGGTTCAGACTTAAGAGATCGTTAAGGTTCCAAAAACTCAATGGAATTGTAGATGTCAAATTGTTGAGGTGCAAGAAGACTCTTCTCAAGGATTTGAGTTCCCCTAAGCAATCTGGTATTGGACCAGTGAGCATGTTTTCATTCAGATACAAGTCACCAAGCATTTTCAGTTGGCAAAGCTCAGCTGGGATGGAACCTTGAAGCCCATTGTGTTCTAGATATATACGATCCAAACGAGCTAGTTTTCCAATTGTGGAGGGGATGGATCCTGTGAATTCGTTGCTATCCATGTTTATGGATTCCAAGCTGCTTATGTTTCCAATTTCACTTGGAATGGTGCCCTTAATATGGCTTCCAAAGGCATTGAACATAGTAACAGTTTTTGAGAAATTCCCAATCGAAGTTGGAAGGAAACCATTGAATTGATTCAGTGATAGTTCCATTGTCTCCAACTCTCTGCAATTTGTCAAAGAAGAGATGAACTTTAGTTCTGGGGTTGACGATTCTCTGGTGAAATTGTTTGCTCCGACAAAAAGTCTTTTGAGGAATCTTAATTTACCAAGGGTAGTTGGTAAAGGGCCAGTAAAAGAGTTAAAGTTTAAGGAAAGGAAGGTGAGCTTAGATGCATTGGCTATAGAGCTTGAGATCATCCCCGTGAATTTGTTGTTGTCTAGATTAAGCACTTGAAGATTAGGAAGTGTAGTCCACATGCTAAAAGGGAGAGAGCCATTGAAGTTGTTCTCATCCAAGCTCATCCTAATTAGTGATGACATATTGAATACCTCTGGGTGAACACGGCCTGCTAGGTTATTACTTCCAAGATAAAGCGTTTCCAGTTTGGGGTTACCAATCTCACTTGGTAATTCACCTGTAGAAAAATTAGCATCTTTAAAATAGTAGAACTCTTAAGATGCCTATTAAGTTCTACTTCTCTCATTTCTTTGTTTTACACAATGAAAGAAAGTAGAGAAGAATGGGGATGGACGAAATCAGGGGGAAAATGTAACTGGAAATTCACAGTCTTGTTTATTAGTTACCTGTTTATATAAATGGCTATGAAAATATTGGATAAATTAATCTAATTTGAGTTAACGTCTAGAACTAACAAATTGACCCTTTTATTAGCCCTTTTTTTTGTTGTTGACATTTAGATACTAAGAATAATCTGAATCCAAAAATTTTCAAAAGGGAAAATGACCAGTTTCATTCCTTCAAAGTTGAAAAAAAAATTTATTTTCATCAATCACATTTAAAACAATTCAAGATCATCTGTTGAATTTGTCTTTATATCCCATATCGGGAGTTTAATAAAGAAATCTCTCCTCTGGGTACTTATAAATATAGTGGGTTTGATTGAATTTAATTCTGTTAAGGGCATCAGCTCAAGTACAGTATGTACCAGTTCAAGAGAGTTTTAGCGGGCTCACATCCCAGTCTAAGAGAGATTTTGGTTAGGCATCAAACCAAAAGAGCAAGTTATGGGTCTTTGGGCTGTTAAATATTTAGTGTCTTTTGTATTTTTAGTTTTAGGTGCCTTTTGGGCATTGGAATTATTTCTTGGGTTTTGTACTCAATTTCTGTTATAGTAAATCTGCTACCCCTTTTACCCGTGGACGTAGGTCAATTCAGCTGAATCATGTAAAAATTCTAGGTTTCTCTATTTGATTTATTTAATTTGTTATTATTTTTATTGGGTTGCCAAGAACTCTATTGTTCTTGTTGATCAATTTCCTGGGACCAAACATAACATTATCGACCACATTATGAAGAGGTACCAGTGTCATCTCAAAACCAATTTAGATTAACTTTAAAATTGAGTCGGATGCATGCGTAGGACTTCAGAGCCTAAATGGAAAGATAAAATTGTTTCTACCTTACATCAAATGAGAAAATCACCAATTTTATGCCTCATAATTTTTAAACTATATTTTTCGTGCTCACGTTTAAAAGGATGCATTTATCAGTGAAAAAATGAAGTTTAATTTGCTGTTTACTTCTATTCTAGTCATTTGGTTGACAAATAGCCCCTGCATGTATACACATGTGCTAGGGTGTGCTTAAGCATGTCAATGGATATAATCTTATCCAAATCCAATTCAAACCCGGTATACTTGGGTAAGGTTTGAACTTAATTTCTCATACCTAAACCCTACTAAGATCCAGACTCTCTATGAGAGTCACGAGTCTGGGTAGAGTCTGATTCATTATGATTTATACCCAAATTCAGATCCAAACCAGACCCTACTCGAACCCATGTATATATTAATAAGGCTAAATATTTATATATGTTATGGTTGTTTTCTTTTTCAAACTCATAATAGTTGTCATTACGATTGGTACAAACTTTTTTCAAGGAAAGAGAAAAAAAAAGCAAACAAATGAAAGATTAGATGTTTAAATGCACATGAAACTTTGAAAATAAATAAAAGTAATTGACAATAATTCTTCCTTTGAGTTCATGACATCACATTCAATTTCTTGAATGTTAATTTTATTATTTAAAAACAAAAATGTATGGTATTTATGTTTTTATGATATTTATGTTATTTTTGAACTTGATATGTTTTTTAAAAATTTTCACTTTAGTTCTTCACTAGATGTTCAAAAAAATACTCACATATATTCATTGGATACCCAAGTCCATGAGAGTCTAGATCTAGGTTTATTTTTCCAAATCCATAAGGGTTTGATCCTTGATTTAGATCTAACTAAATTTAGTGGATCTAGATCTGAATAAAAAAAGTCCAACTCACACCTTACCATTGGCATGTCTAGGTGTGCTATTCCTGGTCAGAGAGTTGATGTAAATTGGGATTATGGGATGAAATTTATACCATTTCAAAATGTGGAGGATGATTTTGCATCCTTTGAATGTAGGGAATGAATTTTTTTTCCAAATTAGAGAGATAAAATTGGTCATTTTCCCCGTATGTTCTGGAGGGAAAGAATTTTACCTTCTTATTTAACAACCTAAATATGATATGCAAGTCATTGGAGTGTGCAACTCTTAGCCAGAAAGTACATCGGAATTTAGTTTTGGACGAAAGTGTATATTTTCATAATGCCAGATATGATTTTGAATCATATTTATTGTAGGGTACAAAATAAATACTTTTGAAAGTATAAGGGACAGAGTTGGGCATTGACCCTTTGCAAAATACTTCTATACGGTTTTCGACGTAAATGGACACTACATTGTTTTAATTTTTATCCTCTCAGCTTTACAGGACAGATTAGGATTTCAGTGGTAGTAATTTCATTGTGTATTTGACCAAACAGTTTGTGGTCTGGATCTTCCTCTAGTTGTTTTATTTATCCTTAAATAGCATGCTTGCACTTTGAATTATTTTGGATATATTAAACCCTAAACTTTCATATTCGTCTCATTTGAGTTAAAGGTGTTAACAGAATTAACAACTATTTTGTTCATGCATACCACACCTCTGTTAATAAGCAAATCAATCAAAAGGAAATAAGCAAGAAAGGGAAAGAATTAGGAAGGAATAGAAAATCTAATTTATTTAAGCTTTGTAATTGAAACTTAAAAGCAAAAGAAGAGGAAAAGAATGTAAACAAAAGATGATATGATGTTTTGTTTTGGCAAAGGATGTAAACAAGGCAAAGGTTTAAAAGTTTTTTTAAAAAAGAAAAAGAAAAAAAAAAAGAGGAAAACAAAACATAAGAAGAAGGGTGGAGACGAGGAAGAAAGGCGAAGAAGGAAAGGGAAACGAGCTATACAGAAAGTCAGGAACCTCTTCAAACAAGTAAATAAATATTCAACGATCATTTATAGCTTTTTCATTATTTAAAATTGACCCCTAAATATTTTAGATAACTATAATTATGCCTATGAGCTTTTCTAAATTTTCATTTTTAGCTTTAATATCTTTATTTTTTGCAAAGAGGTCATAGAAATTTAGTACTAAGCTGATCAATTCGTATTTAAAGCTTCCAAACATCATATTTGAGTTAGGTTTAAAGGGTATTGAATTATAAAATGTTTGGAAATAAAACTTGAGAAATTAAATGAATATTTTTATTCTTGTTAACAATATACTTTTATGCACTCTAGCATATAATATAATAAATTTTTTAATTAATATATTTATAACATAATACTGACGTCATTTGATTCTTAATACCAATCCGATCTGATTGAATCCACTGACCCATAACCCCCAACCTCAACCTAGTCACTGCCCAGTCCAAGATTCAAAACACTGGTTAAATCTTGTTTTGCACCCCTAATTAGGAGTTGCATTTTGAATCCATAAACTCTAATATTTGGAGATATCAAGCTTTCTAGCTTTGTTTTAATCTATTGTTGCAAACTTTTTTCTCTATGTGCATAGGCATACAAAAACTTTTATCCAATATATGGCACACCACGTCATTATATAAAGAAATTTTTTCATGTTTATTTTCAGTATCTTTATTTTCTCATGTGTTTTCAAATATGTATGTGTGTGTATATATATATATATATGTATGTATGTATCTAAATATAGTCGTGATAATAACTTAGAATTGAATATACAAAAGATATGAGTGAACATGTAAAATAAATAGCATGAAAAATTTGAGTGCAAATGGGTAATACACTTGTGTTAAGTAAAATTTGACCCGTTGACTAACTGTGTGACGGCGCTCGTGAAAATCCATTGATTTTCTTAACCCAGTGAAAGGAAAGGTCAAATTGAGAGGAATATGAAAGTTATGGTGCAATGTGTCCAAAATGAGAATGGTAATAAATCAGGGGTAAAACTATAAAATGGAATTTGTCGCATGTATGTATCCAGACGAAACTCTTCCGAACAACAATGTAGGCACATTAAACATATGGAGGTAAAGTACATACCTGTCAGCATGTTATGATCTAGAAGAAGGTTTTGGAGCGATGTTAGGTTCCCAACCCTCTTTGATATGCCACCCGTGAAGTTGTTTTTTGATAAATCTAAAGTTTCGAGGGTCTTGCATTCCCATATGAACGAGGGAATCGAGCCAATCAGCTGATTGGTTGAAAGATGTAGCTCTTTGAGTGCTGGAAGGTTGTAAAACTTGTCTAACGGTAAGCTTCCTGTGAGGCTGTTGTTAGACAAATCCAATGCTCTCAAAGAGGATATATTGAAGACAGGCCATGGAATTCTCCCTGTCAGAAAGCTACTCTGCAAGTTTAGTATCTGCATGCTGCTAAGATTTCCAATTTCCATTGGAATTCCGCCTGCATGAAATATGAAAAATTCATTCATTCAGTCTATCAACCAAAGGAAATAAATGGCTATCTTGAAATTTGGAAAACAGGTTAGGATCTCGTTAATCTATAAAATATATGGATTTATACTTTCCTGGTGATAAATGCCCTTCGTAATTTGCTTCATGGCCAATCTTAGTCATGTTCATCAGAAAAATTTAACCAAATTGACTAGATTGTGCTATTATTTTACAATGATTCTGTTATTATTTGCCTCTTCAGTTGGACTTACATGTATATTAACAAATAATTTTGAGAAGATTTCAAATATCCGATCTCTTAATGCCCTTCGTATCACTGTTTGAAGTTTCATTCGCTAAGTACAAGCATGTGAATTGGAAAATGAAGAAAAAGTTAAAGAAAAAAAAGAAAAGAAAATAACATGTACAGTGGCAAATTAGTGCAACAAAATATTGGTGGATTGGTAAATGGAAGAGTATTTTTTTTCTACTCTCTCAAGTGTCACAGCAAAGAGATTGGGGGTCAATGGTTGGATCATTCAAACCGAATAACGTGATCATAATGTATGCAAAAATACTATATATATAATTATTAAATATGCCTTTTGTTTCTCTTTTTAATTCCCCACCGGTTCCTACCTTTCAAACTCTTAAAATTGTATTAAAATTTGATATTTAATTTTCGACTTTCCAGTGTTAAGTGATGACTCTAGAACTCAATACAAAGACATATTGGAAAAAATTTAAAACAAAGGCTGTTAATTTCATATTAGGAAAAGTTCGTGGGAGCCTTTATAGTTGCTCAAACACATAATATTATAAATTTCTACGCATTCGTAATTTTGCATAATGCCAGATGATTCCCTAAGGTTTCAAGTAGCCACATAACTCCTCTATAGTTTTATATAATGTGGAAAATGGACGGAATGTTTTAAAAGTGCATATAATCAAATTATAATATCCACTTAACACCCTATATTTTGTATAAATAATCAGTTTATTCCCCTGTGATTTTTATATAAATGTAATTCCCCTATACAAGGTGGTTAAGTCATTATTTGATTTAGTATTTAAGTTAGGGTACTGCTGGTATTTCAACTAATGACATTACATAAACTATTTTTCATTAAATTTCTATTTTACATGAAACCATAGGGGAGTGAAATGAATATTTTGAAATATTAGAGGGTTATGTGATAATAAATAAAATCACATGGGGGTTATTTTTTTTTTTATAAACATAGGGGGTTATTAGCAATTTACCCTTTTATTTTTCTTCTTTTCACATACTCGAACATTGACTGATAGTCTGAGACTTCTTTTTGTCGACTTCGGAGCTTAGTTCCACGCTAAAACAGTACTCACGCTCTATATTCTTCCTAACCTTATTTTTAATGTTTTGATTACTTCTTTTCTATTGTCACACATAAAAAAAACCCAGTCTTTTTTTCGGATTTTACCAGTTTTTAGTCTGATCAGGTTTTAGACCAAGTTTTTGTAATAATTTAATCGAAGACTTAATTGCTTTGCAATTCAACTGATTGAACCGGTCAACTAGTTCGAGTTTAAAAATACTATTTGTAATTGATGGCTTTAACGTAGCTAAGATGATATGAAGTTTATATTAATTCTATGGTTGGATTAATTTCCAGCAATATGGCAAACTTACCCAAAAATATGGCAATTTGCCAAAACAAAAAAACCATTGGAAACGAATTTACAGCCATTGTCATTTTAGTACCCGTCAAGCAAACAAATAAGGGCAATTGTTGTAGCAATACAAAACAAGTGTTCCCCTTTATTAGTTGGCCATGTCTTATCTTTTGTTGGTTGGTGGGGATGATTTTACGTGTCCATTTTCTTGACTTGAGTATAGGGGTGTCAACCCACAAACTTGCCAATTTACGTGGCTGGTCTTCTGCCCCCACGGGATAGCTCGAGCGGTTCGCTCCCCCTCCTTAGGGTATGACGACCTTTCTGGCTTGTTCAGGATTCGAGTCCCGCTGTTAACGTGCTCGGTGTGGAGTGGGGCCTCCTCTCCCGGGCTGCAGGGGATTAGTCGGGTCTCGTAAGGATTGACCCGGACACCCCTGTATTGACAAAAAAAAAAAAAAAAGAGTATAGGGGTTTCAACGGGTCGGGTTTGGATCCGGGTCTGATCCAAATCTGATAAATTTTTTCGGGTTTGGGTTGACAAATAATTTCAATATCTGGATCCGGACCCATTTACTCTAACAAAAAAAAGGCCAGATACGGAATATAGGATTCCGATCCGAACTCAAACAATATATTAATAATTATATTCTAAATATATTTTTTTATTAAATTAACAATTTAGTAATGACTTTCTAGATTTATTTTTGGTTAGTTTTAGATTAACTATTGCAAGTTATTTGTGATTTAGTTTTGTAATTTGATTTATTTAAGTTTGGATATTGGATTTGTAATTCGTTTTGGATTTAGTTTTGAGATGTTTAAATTTGGAAATTTTCTTTTTGGGTAGATTCAGATCCGACTGGCGACCCTTCGGACCCGATTCCGGGAGTCTAAGGTCTAGACCCGTTGGGTGTATTGATCGGGTCTGAATCTACTACATAAAAATGAGTCTAGATCCAGAATTTTCAATTTTGGTCCGACCCGACCCATTGACACCCTTACTTGAGTAGCTACTGAAGAAGCTGAAGAAGCCACTACATTGGAAAATATATATGAAAAAAATATATTGGACTATCATTTTTCCCACCAACTATCTAACGAACCCGATACAGCTACCAAATTGTTAGAAAGAAAGACTAATCTTACTTTTTCACGGAAGAAAGGATAAAATATAGAAAAGTCCTGTGCGGTTAAATGAACCTATAGAAAATCCCCTTATAATTTCAAAACATACACTTCATTATTTTGTGATTTGAACTAATTTAAAAAAGTTATGAAAATAGTCTGACTTAATGGGTTTGAAATACACGTACCTCTTTTTGCTTGTATTTGTACTGGAAACAAACAAATTTTCAATTGATATACCTATTATATTTTTAGATTTATAATACAGAAAAGCTTCTTGTAGTTAAACAGGTGTATAGAAAAAGCTCCCTATAGTTTCAAATAATATAATCCGATATCTCATGGTTTGAACTAGTGTGAAAATTGACAAAAATCATTTAAATTAATGAGTTTGAGGGTGCTTGACTTGGAAAATAATTTTTAAATCAAATTTTTAGCTAATCTACCTAATAAACCCCTTAGAGCTCATAAAATTCTAAAAAACAACCCAAACTTCCAAATACAACTCACCTTATTTCTATACATAAAATAAATAAATGAAAATATTTATATACACAAATAAATAAATAAATAAAAGTTTCTAAATAAAGTCACCTTATTTCTAGACACAAAATAAATAAATAAAAATAAAACACCACTCTCATCTCTTCCTCCACCACCACTCCTACCTCTTGCCACCACCACTCTACACTTTCCACCACCATCCTTCCATCTATCACCACCCTCCTCTAGTTACAAGAAGGAGGCGAGGAGATGCAGAAAACGGGTTGCAATGGAAGGGAAGTGGGGGTGCAGTGGAGGGGAAAGAGGAGGAAGACAGAGGGGGAAGAGAGAGGAGGAAAAAGGAGAGGGATAGGAGTTTGATATAGGGGAGAGTGGTGGTAGAACGTGTAGAATGGTGATTGCAGTGATAGGTAAACATAGGGGGCTCTTCCGTAGGTTGACTTAACTATAGAAAATTTTTTCGTAAGTTTGCTTAACTAGAATAGTTGTTAGATGGTCTTTTATGCATATACATACATATATATTAGTGTAATTGAATCAATTCTTCTGCCTCCGTTAGTTTTGATGATTTCCGCTACTGTTTCAAATTAGTTCAAACTACGAGAGCCGGAAATGTATGATTTGAAATCAAAAGAAGTTTTTTGTAGTTTAGCTTAACCACAGGAGATTTTTCTGTATTTTACCCTGGAGAAAATGT